>NW_027526212.1:0-112500 GCF_048455015.1 Haemaphysalis longicornis
TAACATAGGCCGGCGCAGCAATAAGACAAGCGACAACTTGAAAAAACAAAAATTCAAAAAAGAAAAAACAAGAGAACTCTGAATTACACACGCAATGTAGATAATGACAAGCCTAACGTTTATAAGAACAATTCATAGATTTCCTTGTAAATAAGCTAGAAAAATTCCATTCCTTTTCCATTGAAGTCGTTCAAAATCTTCGGTATTACTGTTTGTGACATTTGATATTCACCTATCAAGATATCTCTGCGCATAATCTAACTCGATTTAGAGCAAGTGTAGAAGAAATTTCATGGGAACCCATATTGAACGCAAGTAACCCAGATGAGGCCTACGACAGTTTCCTAACTAAGATTAAGACGGTTTATCAGGCTAATTTTCCAATTAAAACAGTCAAACGGTCGGCCAAAATTCGGAAGCCCTGGATTACGAAGGATATAATGGAAAAAATAAAACTTAAAAATCAAATGTATGAAAACTTTATTACATCTACAAATGCAAACGTGTATTCCGAATTCAAACGCCTTCGGAATCAGCTAGTTAAAATCACTCGTAAGGCTAAATTAGCATACTACAGGAATTTCTTTGCGCACGACGCAGGGCGATCCGACATTACATGGAAAAAAATAAACGCTGTGCTTTGTCGGACTACCACGCCTACCGAAATCGAGTCCATCTGTTATAACGGGGAAACTGTGTCGGAATGCCGCCTGGCAAATTTATTTAACGATTTTTTTTAAACAGTTTGACAAACCCCTACTTACTGCAGATATTTCAGAAA
Organism: Haemaphysalis longicornis; assembly: GCF_048455015.1. NCBI lineage: Eukaryota > Metazoa > Arthropoda > Arachnida > Ixodida > Ixodidae > Haemaphysalis > Haemaphysalis longicornis. The sequence goes on from NW_027526212.1 coordinate 782, forward strand.
AAGACCTATCAGCTAGTGAGCAACAGAGCATATTTCTGTGTCCAACGGATGACCAAGAAGTTTTGTCTACGATCTTAAATTTAAAAAAATAGCAGCGTGTGCGACGTAGACGACCTACAAATAGCCCCTATCAAATATATTGCTGACCTCGTATCACGTCCCCTAGTGCATATATCAAATCTTATACTGTCCTTAGGTGTCTTTCCTAAGAAGTTGCAAATCGCGAAAGTAAAGTTATTATTCAAAGGTGGTGACAAGAACTCGCTGAAAAATTATAGGCCTATTTCTATCTTGCCAATTTTTTCTAAAATAATAGAAAAACTTTTACATTCCAGGTTGACTACGTATTTTTCGAAGCATGCAATATTACACGATTTTCAACACGGTTTTCGCAAGAACCATTCCACAGAAACTGCGCTACTCGAGCAAAAAGAAATCATTCTTAAGAATTTTTCAGATCACAATTTAACATTAGGAATTTACGTAGACTTATCTAAGGCCTTTGATTCCCTGCGACATGAAACACTCCTCTGCAAACTGCACTCGTATGGCGTGCGTGGTGTCGCGTATGACCTATTTCTCTCCTACCTAAGTGACCGTCAGCAGTACGTATTAATAGGCGAGCATTCTTCTGACCTAAAATCTATAATCACAGGCGTGCCCAGGGCAGCATTTTGGGGCCCCTTTTATTTTCCGTTTACGTAAATGATTTGCATGCCCTCTTGTCAAGGCCGCAAGTTTCGGTAATCTGTTATGCGGATGACACCACTTTGCTGATCACCGGTAAAACAAGCGAAGAAATAGAAAAAATATCGGTTACAACACTTCCGACGCTCTTGGCGTGGACACAGCGCAACTCCCTAGTGATAAATGTGTATAAAACGACGGCAGTGCTTTTTCGTCCGAAAAACAAACTCGCTACCTCACCAAAGGTGTACCTTGGCAGAGACATAATCCAGGTGGAGGACAGTGTAAAAGTTCTTGGCGTACATTTTTCTCGAAATATGACCTGGGACTCTCACGTCGAACAAATTTATAGGAAAATATGTAAATCTGTTGGTGTCATCAATAAATGTAGGCATATCTTACCTGAACGAATTAAACTGTTATTATATAATTCACTACTTTTACCGCAACTCACGTATGCACACTTGGTCTGGGGAACGACAACCAACAAGAACTTTAACCAGCTTTTCCTAGTCCAAAAAAAGTTGCAAGGATTATAGCGAATGTACCATACAATTTCCACACGCCTGAACTCTTCAAGAAGTTTAAAATAATTAAAGTTAGCAAGTACTACGAATACCGGTTGGCCCAGTCATACCTTGCAGCTATAAAAAATAACAACCGCTTTTACGAGGGCCTAGCGAAGTTAAAGAAAAATATTACAGCATACAACACACGCAATCCAGACATATGGTATACTCCTACACCCCACAACAACTACGACCGTCAATCCTTAACTTTCACTTTACCCAAACTGCTGAATAACTTCACAAGTAACTCAATTGAGATCGGTAAACTCTCTAAATCGGTTTTGAAAGAATATTTTTTGTAACGCGTATTATATATCTGTTGTATTTTAGTTGTTATAAATACCTGTGACATGCACCTGTTGAATTCATTTTGCTGTTTCTGTTGCCCTGCTAACCATGGCTGTTAAGCACATTTTGTTATGTTTTACTTCACACGTGTTTCAAGTTCCTGTGCTGTATCTTTTAGTCTGTTCGGCCCGTTGCTGTCAATCACGTGGTGGGCAGCCGCCCCGTCAAGCTGCTCCGTGCAGCTTTTTGTGGCTGCTCCTTCCCCTGTACCCATCAGTAAGGCGAATAAAGTTGATTTGATTGATTGATTGATTGATTGATAATTGGTTCTATTTATACATACCTTGTAATACTCCACTTGACGTGTTTTTTGTACAGTTTTATTGGTGTCTACCTTACCCAGAGTGAATAGGTAACTAAATTCCGCTTTCTTTTTATGTTCAAAGCTCTGCACAAACGGTAGCTACAGCTGAAAACGGTTTTCGTATCGAAAGCGGAAACTGAAATTGGGGATCGGGGGTTATACTCTATGTGAGTATCTTAAAGTTGTGTTTATCGCAATGCGATAGTGGAGTGACCCGCTGGGGACGTTCTTGTTCTAGTAGTATATATAGTACATGTTTTTTCGTTTATGCGAAATAAAAATTCCTTACGGCTTAGCGCCGTCGCGTGGCTCCTCGTCTATTGTCCTGGTTTTCACGTGCTCTTTAACAATGTACAATAATCAATTAGCGCAACTGTCGATTCTACTCACTAGATCTGAAAAGTGCGTTGGCTGCATTTCTACTATCCAGTACAGCGATAATTGATGGTATGAGGACGCTTGTAACAATTGCTTGAGTGGTGTGGATTGATCAATAGGCCAGGCGAGTTGGTGGTGGTGGTGGTGGTGGTTCCTTAAAAAGGCGCATACCCACTGAGGTAAATTGTCCAAAAAGAGTTTTTGCATGGTATTCAATCACGGCAAATAGTGTAGCAGAAGAAAGTACTTATTCTGCAAGTTCAAGAAAGAGAGAAAGAAAAATAAAGGAAGATGAGTAGGAAAACAAAATAAAAATCACCATAAACGGCAGTTCAAGACGTCGTAAGGGAGTCTCCAGCAGCCTTGTGGAGTCGTTTTATGAAGTGAACACAGATTATCCAAACTGAACTGCGTCTTATAAAGTGAATCCGCATTATTATCATGCGACCGCTTCCGTACCCTTTCGCCAAACGTAGCACAGACCAGCGTGCCGTGCGCGGTCAGCATACAGCCTTCCCCCGAGCTCTTCGCCACCCTTCCTCCGCAGTTTTCTTTCTTGTCGCGCTCGCTCCGTTACAACGCCGTCACCGTGCCCGTGGTCGTGCCCGTGGGCGTATCCGTCGCCGTCGCCATCACTGCTGCCAAACTACAGTTGCGGCTGCAATGGGCTGCGCACTAAAAAGCCCATTCGGGCAACGTCAGATTAGACTGTGATGGGTTTAAATTGTTTTTATTTATGTTAGTTTAGGTATTAGTTTAAATTCGTTTTAAATCGGCTTAGATCAGCTTAAGTTGGGTTTAGGACTGCTCAGGTTGCGATATTCATCAGCAGGATCATCATCATAACCGGCCTATCTACGCCCACTGCAGGGCAAAGGCCTCTACCATTATTCTCCAATTACCCCAGTCCTGTGCTAACTGCGACCAATTCATCCCCGCAAACGTCTTGATCTTATCTGCCCATCTAACTTTCTGCCACCCCCTGCAACGCTTGCCTTCTCTAGGGATCAACTATGTTACCCTCAACGACCAACGGTTATCAAGCCTTCGCATTACATGCCCTGATCACGTTTATTTCTTCTTCTTAATTTCTACTAATATGTCCTTAACACGCGTTTGTTCCCTTTCCAACTCCGCTCTCTTGTTGTACCTAATGTTACACCTATCATCTTCCGTTCCATTGCACGCTGAGTCATCCTCAATTTAAGTTCAATCCTCTTAGTGAGCCTCCAAGTTGCTGGCCCGTAGGTGAGTACCGGTAAGATGCAACTGTCATACACTTTCTTCTTCAGTTACAATGTTAGACTGCCATTCATTATCCGAAAATGCCTGCCAAATGCACCCCATCCCGTTCTTATCCTTCGAATTATCTCTTCCTCATGGTTGGGATCCGGGGTAACAACTTGGCCTAAGTAGATATATTCGTTTACCAATTCCACTGCTCGCCACCTATCTCAAACCACTGTGCTGTCCCGAGGTTCTTGATCATTACTTTAGTTTTCCCCATATTAATTTTCAGGCCCACGGTTCTACTCTGTTTGTCCAGTGCGGTAAGCATGCTTTGCAATTCATCCCCCGAGTTACTTATCAAGGCAACGTCATCCGCAAATCTGAGGTTACTGAGAAATTCTCCATTAACCCTTACTACCACCTGTTCCCAGTCCAACGTTCTGAATACTTCTTGTAAACATGCTGTGAATAACATTGGAGAGATTGCGTCTCCTTGTCGGACGCCCTTCCTTGTAGGTATTTTACTGCTCTCCTTGTGGAGGATGATGGCAGTTGTGGACCCATTGTAGATATCCTGCAGTATTCTTACATAATGCTCATCTACACCCTGGTTCCGTAATTCCTGAATGACTGCTGAGATTTCGACTGAGTCAAATGCTTTGTCATAATATATGAAGGCTATATATAGGGGTTTAGTATACAGCGCACTTCTCTATCACCTGATTGATCGTGTGAATATGGTCCATTGTTGAATAGCTTTCACGGAACCCTGCTTGGTCTTCAGGTTGACTGAAAGCTAAGGTTGCCGAAATTCTGTTAGCGATTACCTTGGTAAGTACCTTGTAAACGAATGACAGCAAGGTGAACGGCCTGTAATTTTTCATATTCTTTATGTCACCTTTCTTTTGTATTAGGATGATTTTCGCGTTCTTCCTATATTCCGGTACACTTGCGGTCATTAGTCATTGCGTATACAGGTTGCCCAGTTGTTCAGGTACGCTTTCACCGCAATCCATCAAGAGGTGTACTGCTATTTGATCCTCGCCACGTGCTTTGGCCCCTTTCTTTTCTGTCAAAGCTATCCTTACTTCTTCGGTCGTTACTGGTTGAATGTCTATCTACTGTGAACTACTCTCTTGTTCGGCATTATCGTGGATGTCGCGGCTTCTGTACAGATCCCTACAGAACGCCTCGGCTACTGTGAGTATTTTATCACAATTTGTGATAACATTGCCTTGCTTGTCTTTAAGTGCATACATCTGATTTTTTCCCACGCCAAGACGCGTATTCACTGCTTTAAGGCTACCTCCATTCGTTACAGCGTATTCGATCGTCTCCATATTAAACTACTGTATGTCGCTGTCTTGCGCTTATTGGTAAACTTCTAAAGCTCCGCTGGTCCCATTCTGTCAGCTGGGGTGGAAATTGTCATGGTTTGCCATTTCCTAATTAGATCTTTCGTCACCTGGGAAAGTTTACCACTATCCTGTCTAGCCGTCATGCCCCCGACTTCTACTGCACACTCCGTGATAATGCGTGTAAGGTTGTCTCTGGCTTTTTGTGTCACAAGCTTTACTTCCTCGGTAAGAGCTGAATATCGGTTCTGCAGCGCGATTCTGAATCCTTATACTTTACGTCTTACTGTTAGTTCAGTTGTTGGCTTCTTTCGTACTAGCTTGTTGCGGTCCCTCCTCAAATCTAGCCTGATTCGAGATCTTACCATACGGTGGTCACTACACCTTACCCTGCCGAGCACTTCCACATCCTTCAAGACGCCAGGGTTATCGCATAATATGAGGTCTATTTTATTTTCATGCTCCCCATTCGGGCTCCTCCTCGTCCGCATCCACTTCATTAGCATGGGGTATTCCGTTCTGCGAGCTCAACAGGTAGGTCCCCCCTGCTATTTCTACAGCATTGAAGTCTCCCATACCTACGGTATACTGTGTTTTTACTTTAGCCATTGCGGATTCCACATCTTCATAGAGGCGTTCCACTACCTGGTCGTCGTGGCTGGATGTGGGGGCGTAGCTCTGTACCACCTTGAGTTTGTGGATCTCATTGGCCCTAAAGACAAGACCTGCTGCCCATTTGTTAATGCTACAATGTTCTTCTATTTTACCAGCTATGCCTTTATTTACTATAAATTCTACTCCCAGTTCTCTTCTGCCCACTACACCGCGGTAACATAGGACGTGTCCATTTTTCAGCACCCTAAGGGCTTCGCCTGTACCCCTAGCCTCACTAAGTCCTATGACGTCCCATTTATGCCCTTTAATTTTTCGAACAACACCTCTAGACTCGCCTAACTAGATAACGTTCTCGTGTTAAACGTTGCCAAGTTCAGATTCCAATGGCGGCCTGTCCGGGTTCAGGTATTCTTAGCACCCTCTTCTCCGTAACAGGTATGACCACCGCCGTGGTCAGTTGCTTCGCAGCCACTGGAGACTGAGGGCCGTGGGTTAATTGGCGTATTCATGGGAGGTTGTGGCCGTTACTACACCAGGGTGGCCAATCCTGCTCTGGTGAATGAGTGCGTTACCGGCAATGGTCCCCGGGGTCAGGACGCACCCCAAGCCCCAACTGCAATTCCATAATTGCGCGATTTTTTTTGGTGGGAATTGCCCAGAAAGTCACAGAAAGAAGCCAAAGTATCCACTCCTTCAATTAAGCACAGCAATCCTAAGGCAGACAAGAAGCTTGATCACTAAAGACTACACGAGGTTGCAGCTGTGCTACGCCGATTCCTAAATTGCAACAAGCCAACTTTTTTCCATTTCATCAATGCTAGGAGCAAAAGTATGGAATCCACACAAGTGGCCGCCAAAATGTATTGCAGTGTCATCATGCGAAAGAGCTTCTGCTGTCGACACACTGGCTGTGCGTCCCACTTTAACTGCATGCATCTTCGTTGGCTGGCCTGAGTTGATGTGGTTTTCGTACGAAAAAGGACTGAGCTTTTTTGCTTCGGTTGCCCATGTGTCACACCTTCCCTAAGTGTTTTCGCTGAGCAATGATGAACGATATAATTAGCGTAGAATGATGTGCTGAACCAGTGGACCACTCTTGTTACTCATGACGAACTCAAGCACATGACATGCTTCAATCAAACAAGGCCAGAGTATGTATTATTTTACTCTTGAGTCCCAGATTGTATAGGAAGTGCAACGATGACAGAAGACGGAGTAACAATAGAGAACAAAAACACAGATGATAATTAATGCACACACATATAGCAACTGCAAATTCAGCCACGCACTGGGGCCACCTTTGAATAGAGGCACATGTTCAGCTGAAGCAACACTGTTCAGTCACTCTGCTTACAAACACTGCATCAACTCATGGGTGCAAACTATGATGCGAGCAGTTAAAATAAGCAACCCAGCCTTTATGCCGGCAGCAGTTGCCCTTCCGCAAGGTGGCACTGCAGTGTGTTTTGGTTGGTGCTTGCGGGAAATCCAAACTTTATCTCCCGACAGTGCACATTCGACATGTGGAATGGTTATGGATTGATTTCAAAGAATGAGCCAGTTTCACACAAACACTAGTATACTCAGCAGGTGACGAGCCTATTGCATACAGTGGGTGTACCCCAGAAGCAGCACAGAACAGTATATCTGCTTTACCGCAACGAGTGTGCACCCTGACTGCTTGAACACTCCTGACACAAACATGAGCGCAGTTAATCAGCCTAGCACACACCCAACCCAGACAAATGAGTAGACTGAGTCACTCACTAATGTTTCAATATACGGCTCTCGAAACTACTATTGTGAGCTGTTAAGAGAGGTTTTGCGTGTACTATACAACTGCATGGTAATACTACAAAGCATATCCCTGCCTATGAAAAGCACTGCCTGTAGGGTCACACCACCAGCGGCCGCACGCAAAACAGAACGATAATTGTAGCGTCAAACGGTAACATCAAAAGCAGACTTCGGCGCAAGCGTGCTGTTGAGCATTGTTGCGCAGTGTACATGGCGCTGTCGGCGTGAATAAATGCTGCCTGCTGCTGTCTGCAGCAATCTTTGTGGATGTCTAGCTTACTGCAATAAAATCTAAAATCGTGCGCGCGCTTACACGAAATGTCGCGGTCAATGCGGTGAACAGCATCACGGCAACACATCACATACTACGTCCCGCCGCAATGAATTCTTTGGCTCGCTTCACGGTGTGTCGTGGTCGGAACTTTTCGAAACCAGTGGCACACAAAAGTCGCCCGTACACAGCGCATCGGCGTGAGACCGTGGCCGTAGTCGTTGCCGCACCACGAAATCTCACGACGCACACAGTACTGTCCGCTTGCTGGTTTGTCACTCCTTTGTCCATTTTGGAAGATGGCGAGCTCAAATGACGCTGTCAATTTGTTCAAACACACTCACGCACATCCAAAAACAACGATAGGCCAGCCGTCACCAACATAAACATCGAGGTATGCTTGCGGCCGTAATATCGCGGCACTGCGGATCTCAAACTAAGCGCCGTGCAGGTATGCGCCCGTCTGCACAAACAAATACTTCGTGGATTTCTACCTCGATTCACACAGTCACAAAATAGTCGCGATGTAATACAAGCCGGTGCGACTATTTTCCTCCGCATCGCTTCGCTTGAGCCACACCGCCATGTTGTTTAGCCTAAAACCTTCTGATAGCTCTAATTGGCCAGTAGGAGGACGGTAGGAACCAAATCAGGGCGTCGGATGATGGCTGGCAAAACGCGTCATCCTCGCGGACCGGCAAAAGTTGAAGTTGGCCAGCTTCTGGCGGAAAGCAAATTTCGGCCAGAAGGCGCCGCGTCCCGGCCGCCGGAATGATTTTGGCGAGAACGGAACGACCTCGCCGGAAGTACCGTTTGTAGGCCTTCAGGGAGAGTTTTAGCAGTCCGTCCGTTCCGTCTCGTACGTTGTTACCGGGTTTACTGGGACCCGCCTGCGCCTGCGCGCGCGGAAGGGCGAGGAGGAAGGGCGAGAAGGCGCGGACATGGCGAAGGCAGGTCCGCGGAACTAATCCCCCCTACCGCAACGAATGCCCAAGTGCCAAGGACGGGTCCAGGTCAACACGGTAACTACGCAGGACACGGAGCATGCGGAGTGCTAAAATTCCCTAATGTGATCTACCGGCGGCCCCTTCCGTTTCCCGAACGCCCGTGGTCTCGGGACGGCGGGTGCCTACAGTAGCGGACTAAATGACCAGGCTCATCGCAGCGGTTGCTACGCCCTTCACGCTGGTTGCCCCGATCACGCGGAGCATCGCGCTCGGGGGCGAGCGGAGGTTACGCGCCCGGCCTCAGGTCAGCGTGCTGGCCTCGGTGCGGCTGTTTGCGCTCCGCAGTGGCAAGTGCTGACCTTAACGCGTACGAGTAGAAGTCTAGTGCACTATCTGACAAATCCCAGTTGTCTCGAAATTATTCATCCGCGACCGGTGACGCCCCGCCCGTTCTCTGCGACCGCGCCGAAGGCACGCCGCCTGTCCACGCGCAACGAGGCTCGAGAGAGTGAGCCGCGGGCGGTGGTGGCCGATAAGCTTGCGAAGCGAGGATGTCCCCCTGAATACGCTTAGCTTCGGAGGCAAGCTGATCCAAATTTTTGAAGCCGCCGCCCCTCAGGTAAGCCGCGAAAGTCGGATGAGCTTGTCGGGTGACGCGCTCTACCTTCTCCGCGTTCGAGGCGCGTGGTTCCGCAAGACGATGAAGTTCCTCCATGGCCCTTACGTGCTCCAGCAGCGACTCGTCCGGATGCTGGCTGCCTTGCTCAAACTCTCGCCGCAGGCGATACTCATAGCGGGGAGGAATTCGTCGCGGAACTTCGCGCGGAAATCCTCCGTAGAGCGCGAACGCTCTCCCACCAACCGGAACCATCGCGCCGCTTTGTCCGTTAGCGACACGGGAACAATGCGCTCATGTAGTTCGGCGTCCCCTAATCCCATCGCCTGCTGATACTGCTTGAAGCGTTCGAGATACTCGTTCGCACTGACGCGATCGTGGTAGCCTGTGTAGGTAGGAACGTCCACCTTCCCGCGTGGTCTCTCCGCTCGCGCGGGTGCCTCCAGTGTTGTCTGCATCACGACCGCCATGCTCTGAATGAGGCGCATGGCATCCTGCAAAAGCGTCTCGCTCGTCGGCCTACTAGCGTTATTTGAAGCCGGAGGCGCAGCTGTCGCTGGTTCGTTTAGTAGCAGCGGGTCACCGCGAGGACCGCAAAGTCGGGTGTGGGCCCCGAGATCGAACACAGTCGGCCCCTGGCGGCGGCTGGACGAACCGCTGCTAGTGTGGATGGCGCGCTCGCGTCGTCTGCTCGTTCACGTTGCGCACGGCGCAAGACGCGTGCTGCACACGATAAAACAACCAATATGTGTACTTGTTTTGCAGTAAGCAATGACATAGTAACCTCTACTTCCTCAATCCCTTTACAGACGCAATAATGAGCGGCCGTTGCGCGTCAATGCGCTGGTTGAATTCCAGGAAACAGATTCGCCGTCGTCACCGCTTGAGTGTCAAGCGTGTTGTAAACATTGCTTCGAGGCATTGCAGTTTTCTTATTGATGAGTGCAGTCGTCTGTCGTTTGGGATCGTCAAACGGTTCTTTTTGATGTTGGCGTGGTGGTTATTTAAAGAATAAAAGTTCAATACTCGAAACAGGTAAGAAGCGACAAGAGGTGTGCATACCACTGCATTTGCCACACCCTTGTGGAATTGCGCTGTATCCTTATAGAAAGAAGAAATATAAAACAAAAACAATTTCAATGCACACGACCCATGCGCTATAACCCATAAGTTACAGGGGACGTGTTTTACACCCGCAAGCAGGCGGCCTGTGGTATCGAATTCTTCCCGTACCTTTTCGAAAATAAGTAGCATTTTCACACAGACGTTAGTTATACTGTTTGCTAATTTTACATAATATCTAAAATACGCTTTTGAGGACGCGCAAACGTATTTCGGGGGGATTTCTCGGTAAAATTAAGCAGTTGTGAGTTTGCGCCTGTCTGGGGCATTTTGTGTCATTTTTTTATCCCATTTTCAAATCCCGACATGAATAACCCTGTCCAGAAACGGGTTTCACTCAGCGTAACTAAATGCCAAATATGGCCACGTCTTAACCTCTTAAGGTAGACCTAACTTCAAAAAAGGAGGACAAATCGCGTACAATAATGCACGTTGTTGCCCACATGTGTAGAGGGTGTTGGCCATGACTCGCGGGATTTTGTTTTTATTTTCCCCACAATTCTCGGTTTCCGTACAATTTTGAAAAGGCGAGCCACAATTCCTGGACAATCTCTGGCCGAAAGGGGGTTAACCAGTTTTGAAAATACTGGCGTCTACTTGTTGAAGTACTGCTTTTTTACCGCTACGGAACACGACGTCTCGCGCACTTTCAATTGCAAGTAATACTGATAACCAACGTTTGGCTTTTGAGTTATTTTGATTTGATTGTAGGGTTTCTCGATGGGCGATGAGGCTCGCCGTAGTGGAGGGCTCCAGATTAATTTTGATTGCCTGGGGACCTTTAACGTGCGCCGAAATCTCGTACACACGGGCGTTTTTGCTTTTCGACTCCAACAGAAAAGCAGCCGCCGCGGCCGGGAATCGAACCCGTTTTTCGCTTTACATGCGTTCGCTTCTCGCTGCGCTTGGAATGTTGGCTGAACCCCCGGACCTATCCCCCCCGCCCCACTCCCCCCCCCCCTAAAAAAAACGCGAAATGCACAGAAAACTTTTATCCGTGCCTTTTTTAACCAATCCTCGAGAAACAAATGCTAAGTTGCGCTGTTTTGTAAAGAGAAATAATTAAAAAGAAACTTCTTACTACATCTGAAAAGGACAACTTCATTTGGCAGCTTTATGGTTCCTAAGCGACATTACGGAAGAATGCGAACACTTCTTAAAAGGAACGCAAATGGTCAACAGTGCAGCCGTAACAGAAAATCTGTGCTCACTGTGAGGTACCAGAAGCTACCTTGGTTTATACACTGTAAACTTGCTTGTCACTTAGCAATTCTAAACATGAGATGTTAATTGTACTGCGCGCGTTAGCAATTTAATTTGAGGGGTAACTTGCGACGAAAGCATTGAATAAGTCATCCGACACCGTTATTCATCAAACCTGCCTTCAGGGTCACTAAAATTTCATTTACTAAAGCTGCGCGCAAAAGACCTGTTAGAACGGTTGCATTTATATCTCTGCGCTGATTAAAATTCAGTAATTTTACGTTGCCTTTCGAACGCACAAAAATATCGTAAGCTGTTAGAAAAAAATGTCCGGGCAGTGAAGATGGTGTTACCATTTCAGGGCATCCCACAAATGGAAGAATGCGTCATGCTAACAGCGAAGGCGATTCAAACTTGTAAACTGAATTCCAAAGAGAGAGGCTTGCCCTGATCTGTTTCTATTTATGATTTCTTTGAAGGCTAAAAGCCATAGTCTGCAATGATCGAGCTTGCTACGAGCCATGGCGTACAAGTAAATTGCGGCCGTTCTGAGATTCCCGATGGGTCGCTGCCTGTTTGGCGTACTATAAATATCTTATTGCCACTTTCTTCTTCAAATTGAACGTTGAGAAACCTAACTACAGCATACGACTCTTTTCTGCGTCTTTCGTGCGCACATACGGCGCGACAAAGGCACGAAGCGCGCCTGCAGTGTGCATTCTCCCGGGCCGCTCAACGGAGATTCCACACTAGCAGCGCGGCGCTGCCGCCACCTACATGTCGATCTCGCGGCGAAAAACGCTGCGGTCAGTGCTCCCCGCGTTGGGCCCGTTCTCCGCCGTCGCGTCGGGGCGGGCATACCCTGACTGGGAACTGAAACAGGAAGATGCAAACCGCCGGAGTTAGCAACAACTCAACATCGCAATTGTGCGACCCCGGCTATAAACTTCCGACGCTCTGCTGCTAGTTCTGACAAGACGTGTACAGCCTCACAAGACTGGTTGTCGGTCATCCTTTGTTCGGGTTCTGACAGTCGTGCGTCAACAAAAGTCGAAGTCCGGATTTCCGATTTCGCTCCACGTTCGGGCGCCAAGGTGTGGGGTCGCTTACGTAAGGCTAGCCTGTGAAGCGAACTTTACCTGCTAGCATTTACGCAATCGTCCCGCCGTAAAACTTGGCGGCTCTCACGTGACTCCCAAACCACCGTCCGCAAAGTCGCGCGTGGCTCAGGGTTCGGGCGAAAAGGACACGACGGACTAGCGACAAACAATAAACAGGGTACGTGACAATTCATCGAACGCCGTTTCATCGAAGGCATGCCCGTTTTATCGAAACCGTTTCATCGAACACCGCTTCATCGAAGTGACGTCGCCTGTTTTATCGAATGATGTCCAGGAGCGGTGGTCGCGATGAGTATTGGTGCCAGAAATGTTTTCTCGTCATAAAGAGATGCATGAACTACTAATGGCTTTATGCTTTAAGGTAGTCCAAAAAAACCGTTCATCTTTCAAGCCCAAGTCCTTGCCACTGCCACTTCCCGTGGCGATTATCGGCAACATGCAATGCGTTGAAGTTGCTCCAGGTGGTGCTGCCTTGTTTATTGTGTTTACTGGGATACGCATTTTCAAGTCAAAGTCGTTGTCACTACCAGTTCCCGTAGTGATTACCGATTATCGCACCAATTGCCAGAATCCAGACATTTTTATGACGTACTAAAAATCATGAATTTACTGGCAAAACAAAATATTTTGCAATGACGATGCGAGCTGTATATGCAACTACATTGTACCATGAGTTTGTGTCCGAAACGCAGTCACTGAATCAATTGATGAGCAATTGCACTCAAAAAGTTCTTCAGAGGCATGTCTCTCACGTTTTTGGAGATGCGCTCGAGGGCCGCTTCTTTGGCCAACACTGCCTTCCTCTGCCTCCGCGGCTGCTGGCTACGCAGCAGTGCTTTCAGACGGTCGCCTGTAGCTTCTTGCTCCTGTTGTAGGCGGCTGGTGAACCGCCAAATGCCAGGATGGGAGACTCCAACAACTTTCGAGGACCTGCTGTGCAATCTCTGTACGGAGTTATTTCCACGGGGTAACCCTTGTTCCACTAGGGGCTGCACCGGCCAGGAGGCAGGAGGAAACCGGAGTGGCGCGCGGATCATCAGTACACCGGGCAGCTGGCGTGGCTTTCCGAAGACGTAATGCTTTTCTAACCGGTATACCAGCGGCCATGCGGCTGCCGAATAGTGACGTTTGTGCCCTTTTAATAACCTTTCTCAGCGTGTGATGGCATGGAATGGCTTGGCGTCCTTCAGCGGTCAGGAAAAAGGAAACATGCTGCGTAGGCAAAAAAAGAATGCTTCGAGAAGCTTAGCACATGAGAGGGCCTCCTGAATGTACGTACCTGGACGATCTGAACAGGATCGATAGTAGTGCGAGTAGCCATCCGTTTTAAAGCTTCGTTCTAACGCCAGACCTCCACCCTTGTGGTGTCCGGAGCGTGGTTATGTTCTTGCGTTCTGCGTACTTGTTGGTCGTCTTACCCTTCTTGAATGGTTACCACGCGGCCTCTGCACTGGAAGTAGCGCTCACACTCCCAATACACCCGCCGCGGTGGCTAAGTGGCTAAGGCGTTGCGCTGCTGAGCACGAGAACGCGGGTTCGATTCCCGGCCGACGCAGCCGCTTTTCTGATGGAGGCGAAAAACAAAAACTCCCGTGTGTACGAGATTTCTGCGCACGTTAGAGATCCCCAGGTGGTCAAAATTAATCCGGAGCCTTCCACTACGGCGCGCCTCATCGCCTGCGTTGCGTCGGCGCGTTAAACCAAATCAATCAACACCCGCAATACCCTCGGCAGTCGACTTTTTTGTCGACAATGTATGAGTAGCCGTCGGGACAGAGCTTTGGCTTCCCACGCACGGTAGTTGTCAATTCCATTTCTGACGCCGTTGTGAAATAACGTAAGCCGAGGCACTTATATAGATGCCAGTACCTTACGAACTGATCAAAGCCTGTCCGCTGTCCGCGTGTCAGTGCGCTTGGTCCCATGCTTGAACAAACAAATAAGGTTCTACCGCATTAAAAGTGCGCAGTTTGCAGAGTCAAAACTAAAAGGATGAAGATAGTAACCCGCGAACAAAAAACACTATAATTTATTTCTATCCGTGCGCTCCGAAGCCCTGCTTCATTGTGCGCAGCCACATTCGATGAAATGTCATCGATGAAACGTCCTTCTACCGAACGGCGTTCGATGAAAGGTGTTTGATGAAACGGCTTCTATTAAGTGGCGTTCGATGTAACGGCGTTCGATGAACTGTCTGCAACCTATGAATGAACACTGACAATAGAGTCACCTGGTATTCGCATGTCGCCAGCGGTACCAACGGCATGAACGAACGGAATAGTGGGTGCTAAACGTACAACGCGTTACTGTACATACAAAATGAAGTGTTTAACGCAATAGCACAGTTCATATTTACTTCAGGTTTATAAACGTGTTCTTTTCTTGCTCGGACTTAAGGCACATCTAAATCGGCCGGAGGGCGCCTAAACCGGGAGGCAACCATGAAGTAAAAATTAGCAATGGCATAGCTCGGCTATGCCAGGATATACGTAGCTTGACCTAAGCTTCAGCTGGTTATTATTAGCTTTCCTGGTTGTCTAGAATTAGCTTGATTATCATGCTTGCTGCTGCTTCAATGACACACAGACGGTATACGCATTGTGCCACATGTATATTTACCAAGCGGCTCCGGCGCAGCGTCCACAATCGCCCCAGAGCTAAGTTGGTTCCACAGGCACACGCCATTGGTGCTGATACATACGAGCCATCGGTTCCACACGCGTCCACCCCTGGCATGATCATGAAGTGGACCGGGCCGCCGCGTGCGGAACGGAGGTCGGTGAATACGCTTGGCGCGTGGCGTGTGTGGGAGATGGCGGGCCGCGAGCAACGTTCTGTACACCGTGTGACGTCAATGGTCCACGCACTTGCGCAGCACGGCTCTACTGGTGCCCCGCGAAACTGCTCAACCTCGACCAGTCTAGCTCACACTACAAAAGGAGTGGTCGGAGCGACGCCGACGACGCATCGCGCGCAGGTATCGAACAACTGCCTCAAATTCACACGTACGACTTGTCGTTGAAGCCATATTTGCAACCATTCGTGCATCTAATACGATGGCGCCGTCGTGCATGTGTCTCGCGCTGGACACATGTACGACTGGTGCACGCGATTCGCATGCGACTGATCTTTACGATTGATCGTTAAGACCTGTGTTGGCGTCGTGCCATCGTTGCGATCGCGCGTAAGGCCACAGCCAATGAGAGCCCGCTGAGCCACAACCGGCTTGCGTTGCTAGCGTTGCTCGTGCCGGCTCGGGTGATAGGAACTTTATGCTCAGCATCCTGGCGGATATATGATCGCCGCTATCTGTGCAGCTGCGAATGACAATCCGTACCACAACTTTTCACCACACTATCATCCCCTTTCTCGCATGTGGAACTTTATTTAAGCTATAAGTGCCGTTTGAGCGATCGGTGACCAAGACATCTGCGTAACCTGTTTTGATGCTTCCGTGCAGGTATCGCCATCTCTCGGCCACTCGGCGCAACGCGCGCCGCGGCTACCGGCTAGCGTAGGCTTGCATCGCGGCAGATTTCTCATCGCCGCTTTTAAAATGAGTCCTGACAACAATCCCTAGCAAAATTTTTCACTACACTAACACCTAGTTTGTCGCATCTGGAGCTTCATTTTAGCGATCAGATTGATTCAGAAGAGCAGCGACAAGCGCGGTTGCGACTGTGGCCTGCGCCATGTCGAGCCGTTGAGTGTGCCGAGCTGGCAGGCACGGCGGGCGTATGCGCGGACTTTTCCTAGGGCACAAAACGCTTCACGATTGCCTGCTATATCCATTTCTTGCGAACAAACGCGCGGAATCTACAAATTCAGCTCAGCGATTGTCGTAGTTGACCATTCAGCAAAAACAGTGGGCGGAGCGACGCCGACGACGCATCGTATGCGCGCATCGGGTCATGTGTCTCAAATTCACGCGTACGACTAGTCGTGGCGACAGTCGTGACGATCAGTCGCCTGGAAATTGCGTGTACCAATCGTACATGTGTCCAGCGCTTCAGTCCTAGGGAATCAGAGGATAAGTGTGCCGTTTTTGCGCCAGGGCGCTGCGCTGCCAGTAGTCGCATTCCCTGCGCACATAGCGGAGGTTTGTTTTGCTGAAACGGCGAGCAGGCAGCGAGAAGTATGTTCAAGTCAAGTCAGCCTCGGTCAGTCCGGATGTTAGGGGACTTCGGTGCCGAATATTATTCACAATGGTGTAGAGGGCCTTAGCACGCATTAGAAAGAGGGGGAACGAGCCCACTCGTCACAAGCGCAGTCGTCACCGTACAACTTATCATAGGCCAACTCGCCACACCGGCCTTTCGGTACACTGCCATCTCGAGATAGAAAATCTCGTGCAAGGCGCCTTTCCGTCGCCCGGATTTCGTTACACCGCGGCCGGGTAAAGAAAAGGCTAAAAGCGCTGACCGGAAATTGGCGTTGAAAGTCGGTGTGGGGCTGGTTGCTACAAAAGTAAATCCGTTACGGCTGTTTAGGAGGGCGTGTGGGGGTCTGTGTGGGGAGCAGGTGTGTATAAATAATTATTGTTTTTTTGGGGGGGAGGAAGGAGGGGCTGGAGAGGTCAGCGCGACCTGCACAAGAGCTGATCGTCAGGGGTGTTGAGGTGGTGTACTTCCGTATTTTTGCGCGTATAACCTGGCATTGTATTAAATCACCACCCCACTTTCAGTCTGCGAATAAACAAAAATTGGCGAAGATTACACTAACTACCGCAAGGCTTCAACAATAGCTAAGCTGGAGGATTTTTTTCTATGTAAACACTGAAGGACACACTACCACGCAATGTATTAGGTTTGAAATTGTTTATTTGTTGATTTGATTGATTGTGGGTGTTTAACGCGCTGACGCTACACAGGCGATGAGGCGCGCCTCAGTGGAAGGCTCCGAATTCATTTTGACCACCTGGGGATCTTTAAATGTGCGTGCTTCTAAATCTTGAAAACACGGGCGTTTTCGCTTTTCGCCTCCATCAGGAAAGAAGCCGCCGCAATCGCCCCTTCCCCTTGTGCTCAACAGCACAACGTCATATCCACCGAGCTTTTACTTTTAGGGGCGAAGCTCCTTAAGGCGTGGGTTTGTCCATCCTCGACGTATGTATGTAGCCACCTCTACGAACCCAGGATTCCTGCCCAAGCGCCTCCGCGGAGAGCAGCGCCTTCTGTCGGCGTGTGGCGGCGCGACGCTCCGTAACTGAAGGGAGCGAAAAATGAAAAATCAATATCTCCTCACCCAAACCAGTGAGCTAATTGCTCTCCCGGTTGTACGCAGAACAGCTTTCACTCTCCATTACTGTGTATTTTCAATCATGTAACTCGAACGATGCGTGTTACCTGGGCATATAACTTTTTGTCAATGGCGTCTATGGGCAGTCTCTGAAAAATGGACCACTTGGCTCTCCTAAATCGAGCACTGTGTCGCTGCAAGATCAGATATCCAATTGCTCTCCCGGATTTGAGTACTACAGTATGTTAACTTCAAGACGCCATAGAATTCCACGTGATTGGTTCACAGAAAATTGTTACTGGGCACTTTTTGTCTGGAGTCTGATGCCAGGTTAGAGTGAGAAGGTGTGGTGCCCTCTCTCGTAGTGGCCGGCATCCTCTACAGCCCCCATAGCCTCCGCGGTCGGCTGCCGGCGGCGGGCCGCCGGCAGCCCCGCTCGGCTCGGGTCTTTTCGGTGCAGGACGTTTCGGTACAGTGCGTTTCGGTACGGTCTTTCCGGTGCACAGACCTTTCGGGACACGGGCGTTTCGGGACACGGACCTTCGGGACACGGTTGTTTCGGTACAAAGGCGAATTCCGGCATGCGCTGTAGGCTGCGCGCGTTGTTTACGTAGTGGTTGCGAGCACGCAATTCGTACCTAATTATTACAGATGTTCTTGTTCGCAGTTCTGCGTTATTTTAGGCCAGCAGTTGGTTATGCGGCCTTGCCAAAAAAAAACTTCTGTTTATTTGTTGAATATTAGCTGGGATATTTGTAGCATTTATAAAACCTAATTGTTCATTATTCTTTTTGTAGCGAATTATTAAGCATTTTATATAACAAATCAGTGACAGTATCACCGCATTTCCTCGGTCGTGTTTTGACGACTTATTATCGCTTTTTTTTTTTTCAAAAATCAGTGAGAGTAACTATTTTATTTTCACACTTTGCGGATCCCCTACGAAAAGGCTGCGGAAATGAGGGCCACTGCGCGGGAAAAGGAACCTGTGCCTTTTTAGACCGCTAAATGATGCAGGGCAATTTCTCAGCATTCCGCATTTGTATTCGTTGGTACCTGTCACCCTCTCCATCTATGCTCTTTCCCCTTGCCCACCCCCCACACAAAGTAGCAGGTCAGAGATTATACGATCAGGCCGACCTCTCTGTTTTTTCTTTCCATGCAATAAATTACCCTCTCTCTCTCTCTCTTTTTATCGCCGCACGCTTCCGTCCCGGCTTCGTTGTTAGCAGGGGCTGCGGCGGGTTTGCAGTGTTTGTTTTATCAGAAGTTGGAAATGCTTTGTAATAATGTTTTCTGCAGCATACATACAGATAATTAACTTATCAAGGACTACTCATTTGGAATTTTTCTAAGGAACAATGCAAATATCTGTTATGTATTGGTGTTTTATTTCAAATATACTTAATGTTTTGTTTCGGCTCAACAATAATCAGAAGTATTGACATTGCCAGCGGACTTAATTGTTTAGAACTCTCCTCTGCATTAACTTTGGCCGGGCGGCTGAATCGAAGAACAGAAAGACAGGCTGACAAACAGACCAAGAGAGAGACCTTTCCGCGTTTAATGAGCACCTCAACCGTCACGAAAAAAATAAAAAGGAAAGAAACCAAAGTGCCTTTTAATTAAATCACGTGTGCATTCGCCTTTCCTGATATTCTCTATCACCCAGTCGTCGTTGCATTCGGTCTATTGAAGGACTCTGGTTCTACTCAAAAATAATCAGCTATCGCACTTACAGTGGCGTTGCTAAGGGGATTGACCTGACCAGGGAGGGGGGGGGGTTGTTGCTGGAGAACCAGCCTCCTATGTCGGGGGTGCCATTTGTGCTTTTCCACTGTGCAAAGTGGGCACCGAAAGCTTATAGACAACTGTTCCAGCTCTCGCCACACCAGCCGATTAATAGTTCCTTCCTATTATAATGGGAGCAGGCGAGGAGACGTCTGCATCCAACAATGTCGGAAGTGTTATTATACCCGGCTTGAAGCCGTGGAGGCCAACGGGGCGTAAAAGGAGCGATTCCTGGAAAGGGGCGCCATCGGTATGACTAAGGCAGGTATGACGGCGAGGCGCGGTAGGGTGCAGGGAGCAAGCCTGTTCCTTGAGATGGGCGACACTGGGGCGAATGAGACTGGTCATTGTGTCCTCGGGGGCTTCTTCGGTGGCTCTTTGTTGTGCAGTAAAGAGATTATGTCAGCTCATGGTGCATGTATAGCTATAGCACTGCCATGCACCCGGCCACAGAATCGACTTCGTCGGGACGGCCATCGTCGAGAACGAAAACTTGGTGGCACAACGTCACAATATCTTAATCGCTACCTTGGTACTCTCACTTTTGTGTATACGCATGGCCTGCGCTAGACAGAGAGGGGCTTTGTGAGATACCTAACGCGTTGAAAGGCTATCGGACGCGGCAGCAGGCTGACCCCAGTCACCCCTGAGAAAGAAAGCTGGTTGTGAAACGTCGGCTTCTCCATTTATTGTACCATTGTTTGCAGTGTAATTATAGCTTTTCATTTGTAGCCTCCCAACCAGACAGGTCGCAGCCAAAACTTTACCTTCACTGCATGTTGTGTGGTTCCTACAGAGGAACCAATTGGTAATGGGCCTACCCAATTTCCCATTGATTCCGCTGAATGACGATCATTTGCGACCCCACAAGCACGTGTGCATACGACCTTTTAGAGATATTCGAAGGCACGTCATCCCGCGGCTCACAAAACTTGCACAACATAGGCAGTTTTTTTTTCTTTTTTCGTACCACCGGTGTTGCGAGTCTAAGCTACTTTCTAGTAGTCGACCAAGTGATAGTAAACAAAAACAAAAGAAAAGTGATTATGAGCGAGCTCTTTAATAACAAAGTTTTACTCGCAAATAATTGCAAATCGGCACGAACCAACTGGGTGCGAGAGTACAAGCTTTCGCGTTTCAAAGGCCTTGGAGATTTTTAAAGGTCGATAGTCGTGCTCTTTTGTCTCAAACGGCATTTCAATCAAAGGGTTTTGAAAAACGTTGTGTGTCAGCTCAAAGGTGGCATTTTAGTCAAATGGGGATCCGGACATTTCAGTGTAGGACATTTCGGCGCAGACATTTCGGTGGACGGACATTTCTGTGCACGGACATTTCGGTGGTCTACGTCTTTTCGGTACAGGGCGTTTCGGTACGGTCTTTTCGGTACACGGACATATCGGTGCACGGACATTTCGGGGGTCCTGGTCTTTTCGGTACAGGGCGTTTCGGTACGGTCTTTTCGGTACACGGACGTTTCGGTACAGGACATTTCGGTACAGGGTGGTTCGGTACAGGTCGTTTCGGTACGAAAACGAATTCGAGCGAGCGTTTGAGGAAGCAAAATCCGCGCCCGTTGTTAACATGGGAGTTGCAAGCACGCAAATCGAACGTGTTTATTACAACTGTTGTTGCTCGTAATTTTACGTTATTTTAGGCCAGTAAAAAGATAAAAGAAAGGACACCAAACAGGCGCTGAAAGTTTATTGACGAAACCACCATGTATATATAATACATCCATGGAACGGAAACAAAAGCCCACATATATGACATACTTTTCATGATGTCATACCTTTCACTTTTTTTTTTGGAAGCTTGCAGATACTGCAGATGCTCGTTTTTGGCGAGGACTTGTTTAAAGCGCTAGACACATGAACGACCGGCGCATGCGATTCGCATGCGACTGATCGTTACGACTGATTGTTAGGACGGGTTTTGGCGGATCAGTCGCATGCGAATCGCATGCGCCGGTTGTACATAGCGCCTGTCTTGCGTTTTTCTTTCTGTCCTTGTCGTCTGACCTGTGGAATCATGACGACGACAATTGAGTGCTGTTGCGGCCGTTTTCTCAATTTCCCTGGGAAGGCCGATATGAGTGCTCTTGTATTAAAACACCAAGGTTCAGGGCCTTTTATTCTTACAATTTTCGTATGCAGGAAAGGCTGGCACATCCTGCACCCCAGACGGACAGAAGGGTTTGCGTGTTGAGTTCACACAGAAAAGCTACACTTTTAAAATGTTTTGAGCGGGTTTCCAAGTTATCCGATGTAAAAGGGTTGAGGTTTGGGCGAGTTGGTAATAATGCATCTAAAAAAAAATTCCCCCGCATTTCCCCGAGGGGGAGAATGTGAAAAAGCGAATGCACGGTTGTCGGCCCGCTTGCGGCGCTTGCGCTCGGCCCCCGCAGCCCACCGCCTCGCCGCCTTCTCTTCCATCTCTTCCATCGGGTTTGTAGTATCACGTGTACACCACGCAGTGATCAAGCCGCTATAACGCCGCTGAGTCGCCAACGCACGCCGCTGACGACGTAGTTTGAATGCGTTAAAGATATAAGGCGCGTCAACACTGATATCACCGTCGCGTCCGTGGCTTGATCGGTAGAGCGTCGCGCTGCGGCCGCAAAGTCCGCGGATCGAAACCTGGCGCCGGATGCTGTTTCTTTATAGAGGAGCACTGCGGACGCCGACGCCGCCGGCGGTGGATGGTTTGGGGTCGCTTATAAAGTGCATTCGCACTTAAAAAACTGCGCGGAAATTAACAGGGTTTCCTGCTGTCTTCGTGTGTTCTTGTCCCCGTTAATTTGCGCGCAGTTTTTTTTTTTTTTGAGATTATCCGATGTGCCTGGAGTGGTAATATTACTGCGTAAGAATGTATGTCCGCAGCAACATTAAGTGTCGAATTGGTCACGCTGGAACATGTAAGTGTTATAGTAGATTAAATGTAGATTGATAGCTCCCAATTTTGTGAGGAATAATCGAAAAGAAAAATCACGAGACATTCCAGCTGAATGTGGATTACCAGCGAAGCTTGTGTTGGTACGTGACACGCAGGTGGCGCCAAATTTACCGGAAAGGTGTAAACAAATTTAATTTCTGTTGAAAGTTGGCGATGGGCATCCTCAAGGAAGACATATACATTTATCCACGCACTTTTATTTTGACTCTAGCGAACGAGCAGACGGTGCATCATATTAACTAGTCTACTGATGGTGCGGATCGAGTGTTGAGACGCATAAGCTTGAGGTCAAGAACGGCGAGTGACATTGGTGGTAACCGCGTACTGACAATGCCTACACCGGGACATTTTTTTTTCGAACACCCCACGGTAAAAAACGCCTCACTCTTCAGATACGTAACTTTTTGTTTGCATACATGCAAAATACAAAAAACACTATGTATTCAAATGAGCTTCGCCTAAAAAATGTATTTGTCATGAGGCGGCTCGCTGTCGTTGTTTCGGAAGCCGGTTCCGAAAAGAGAGGGTGTGGGTAAAGCGGGGCTTAGGCCTTGCGCTGCTAAGCACAAGGCCGCGGGTTCGATTCCCTGCTGCGGCGGCCGCTTTTCTGGTGGAGGCGAAAAGCAAGAACGACCGTGTGTCCGGGATTTCGGCGCACTTTAAAGATCCCCAGGTGTTCAAAATTAATCCGGAGGAATCCACTGTGGTGCGCCTCATAAAACGTGAAGCGGGGATTTCCCCCTTTTGACCTAACGCTATTGCTCGTGACCCCCGCACTTCTTTATGTGTATCCAACATGAATGTTTACCAATTCACTCCAATTCGCGGATTGTATTCGGCCTTGTAACTGGAGTACACATATTCGGGGTGATTTAAATTCAGAATTTTTCTACAATACGTTTCGGAGTTCATATACAGTGAGCACTCATGTTAGCGCAGTGTCCTTGTTAATCTTATATCGCCTCAAATGCGTTTTGCTGTGGTAAATGGCGCGTTGGCAACGGGAATTCTTATTTCTAGAAAAACAAGAAAAACGAAAAAGAAAACAGTATATGTGAATACTTTTAAAACGAATAATTCTCGCGAATACCACGGGCTTGGAGGGCGACCGACAACATAAATTAATGAAGCCACCTAAGGTTAGGAGTCTTCATGCGATCGACATCGTTTGCAGGAAATGCAGTAAAATTTAATATTCATCAGACGCGATATCCGTGCAGTGAATTGCAGTTTTTGTTCTGCCATGAGGTGAGATCCTCATTTATGTGTAGGTTTGTTTTATGCGTTTCTTATGTTTAGCGTTCATTTTTATATACCCCGTTCACGCATTACTTGTCACACATGTTAAAACTTGTACTTGTGTCTTTTTTAGCTTACCTTACTCATTGCCTTATCGAGGAAACTGAGAGATAGTTATAAATAAATAAATAAATACCTGTAGAATATTACTCATATGCAAGCTAAGCCCTTAGTTGAAGCATTAGTTACAAATATTTATCTCTAGTGGTGTGTCCGTGAGTTCACATCGTGCGGAAAGGTAATAATGAGCAGTGATAGAGGAATTCTGAAACTAATTATTGACACGTCACGATGTCATAAAATGAATCAATTCCAGAACTTCATTGAAGTAGCTAAGGTGACGCACCGGGAACATCGCTCGCAGGTACTGTTTTGAACGCGTTTTGAAATTTCATGCTTTCTGCTCACGTAATTAGATGCGTCCCTGCAATTTGAATTTTCTCAAAAGCCATTCAAGAATACCAAATTTCGGAAGAAAGAAACGGCGGCTGCTGCCGTAGCATTTTTTTACTCGAAAATATCGTTCCGCAGTTGTAGCTGTCCGAAATAAGGAATTATTATCCAATGCTTTTTTTATTCCGTTGGTATGAAATGTGCGATAAACAGGAAAATAGCGTCGTAGATAGACATAAGCCGTATATCTGGTAGTTGTCGTGAATTACTTCGCAGCGGACAACCTTTCCAAGCTCCACCAAAATCCTAACGCAGGGGGCATCCGCTTTCGGAGTAGAGGGCAGCGCAATGAACGGGACGAAGCGTCTCGTCTTCGCTTCGTCCCAACTTTTGCACCAACCGGCTCAAGCTTCAACTATTCTGAGGCATCCGCTTGCCATCCCACAATAGTCGCGGGGGAGCTCTATTGAAGTGACTCCCCGCTCACAGACGAACAATTAACTTGAGGAGAAGGAGTTGACCGCGCCGTCGCACTTGACAGTCAAACCGGTCGAACGCCGCGACCGCACCGAGAAGAATGAGGGAAAACCGCCGTGTAGGTAGAGTGCCTAGAAGTGTAGGCAAAATTCCATTCGACGACGGCACGTGGTGGCAGCTTTGAGAACTAGGGGCGCTTGGGCAGGAATCCTGGACGCGAGTTTAGTTCTTGGATTGTTTGCTAGATGGCGTGGCTACCTCTAGTTTAGTTCTTGGATTGTTTACTAGATGGCGGTACTTGTATATGATGAAAAGATGCGCTTGGATTGTTTACAAAATGGCGTGGCTACCTCTAGTTCAGTTATTGGATTGTTTACTAGATGGCGGGGAGCGTTGTAATAAAATCCGTTCGCTGTTGGCGCGCGCTCGGTGCTCGGAGTCGCCCGATGGATAAGGCTGCAGATGTGCGAGCCCGCGAGGCAGAAGCGCTCCGTGAAGCTGCGCGACGCCGCCGCCAAGATCCTGCCGTACGAGAGCGGGAGGCCGAAGCGTGTCGTCTGGCTGCGCGACGACGCCGCCAAGATCCCAGCGTTCGAGAACGAGAGGCCCAAGCGTCACGGCAACGGCGCGAGGACCCTGCCGTACGCGAAGCGGCACGGCTGCGGCGCGAAGAGGATCTCCAAAACGTCAGAGAACGGGAAGCGGCGAGAAAGCGCGCGTATCGGCAGGCAGACCCCGATGCAGTGAGAGCTCGTGAGGCGTCTGCAAAACGCATCAGGCGAGCTCAGCCCCAAGGTGCCGACGCGCGGTTTAAGCGAGACTTTCTAGACGTTACGTTCGGACACAGATGTAGTGGGCGAACTTTCACTGAAGAGTCACGGTTTTACCGATGATTTCCCCTCGAGAGCTTCGCCCACTCATCATCATTCACCCCGTGGATATGCTGTGAATTTTTTTCTGCGTGCTATTTAATGCGAATTTGAATGAAATTATCATTTTAGTATGATTATCTGGGTATGACAGCATATTCACCTAACTTTTTACGTCAAAAACTTTGAAAGTACACTCGGTCGCCGACATCACTTTTTAAATGGGTGACGTATAGCAGGCGGAAACATCGCTTTAACGTTCCCAAACAAGATAGTAATGCGAGTTTTCCGTGTGACGAATATTCTGGTGATACGACAATTGCTTGTACTAAATGCGCTGTGAGGAGTTGACATTCCTGACGAGTTTACCTGTAACGAGTACGCGTATGACGAGTGGACTTGTGACGAGTGGGCCTAGACCCGAAACCACCTGGTTTTAGATGCGACGCTGAGAGAGAGAGAGAGAGAGAGAAAAACACTTTATTGGTGAGACACCGGGTTCAGGTTGGGGGGTGGCCTCAGCCCAAATGGCCGAAGCGACCTGTAGTGCCCGTTGCGTCAGGGTCCGTTGATCCACGAGGCAAGAGCTACCCAAGGCCTGCTCCCAGTGGGTGGGGGTGGGGAAGGGGGGTAGGGGTCCGCGGGGCACTCGCATAAGGAGTGGTACAGCGTGTCGAGGTTGCGGCATCTCGGACACTCTGCGGAGAGGAAGAGGTGTGGGTGGGAGTGCTGTAATTGCGTGCGATGGGGGAAGGAGTGGGTTTGTAGAGTGCGCCACATCTGTGCTTCCTCTATCGTAAGTTCGGCGTTGGGTGGGGGTAGTGTTCTGCGGGTGAGGCGGTAGTGTTGTGTGATGTCTCGGTATGTGGTGAGGGCGTACCCAGTGACGTCGACTGCTCCACGCGTAAGACCAAGAGGAGTGCTCGCTCGGGGTATTAATGCTCGGGCCTGCTGATTAGCCACCTCGTTGGTTCCCACGGCAGTGTGAGCCGGGGTCCACAGCAACATCACGGGCTGGTCGGGAGGTTTTTTTAGAAGAATTTTTAGTGCCGAGGCTGAGATGTTGCTTTTCTCATAGTTGCGAAGCGCCTGCTGTGAATCCGAGAGCACGACGGTCGGTGTTGGCGTCTTGGTTATGGCGAGAGCCAGGGCTGTTTCTTCTGCAGTGGTAGGGTTTGCCGTACAGACGGAGGCTTTGATTGCTGGTTGCGGTTCTGTGGCGGAGGCAATGCCTGCGATTGCAAAGGCTGCTCTGTCGGGGTACCGTGCCGCATCCACATACACGGTGTGTTTGTCTGGTCAACGCCGCCTGTATAAACAGTGCCTAACGCGTGAGCGAAAAATGGCCAAACAGCCACTCTCCTGTTGCTCTCTCCTACCCTTCCCCGCTCCGTAGCCTTCCAGCGTGCTTTCGTGTCCGCCAGCCAGCGCCGCTTCTCGGAAACTATGCAAAATAGTGGAAAGTTTGTTTAGCGTTCCCGAGGCGGCGCTCCTACGCCTTCTTGTTTTTCACCATGCCTGTCTGTCTTGGTCTGTCACTGATAAAACTTCCTTTGTCACGAAGCAAAATCCCTTGCGCTGCCGCAGGCTGATGCCGGCTTTGCGCGCTTATCTACTCTGATCACAGGCCCTGAAATTTTCTGAGTGGGGCATCCCACCTCTATTCCCTCCGCATTTAGGCATTGTTTTGACCCCGCTGTTCGCACTCCGCATCGGTACGCACTTCTAAAATTGAGGACTGTACTGTAGAAGCGCCCGGACAGCGTGGCGGGATCCCAGCTGCTTATCCTTTTTTTTCCTATAATTTTCTGAATTTTACAAGCACGTGATAATATTGGAAAGTAATCGTAGACGTGAGCGCCTGAACAAAAAACGTGCACGCAATTTTTCTTCTCTAAATACTCCAGAAAGAAAAATATCAGTAAAATAATGGCTGCCCCATCCGAAAATATCGTTTTTCTGTTAGCTATATGTCTACCCGGCAATCAGTATGTTCTTACACTATTTCAGTCCGCCTCCGTCTTTATCTTTGGAAAAATGCAGCAACTATGAAGCGAGCGACAGGTTGAACGAGATCCCCAGTGCGCCACAGAACTAGCGCCCCGTCGCGGCTAAGATGTAAGCGAAACGGCCCTTGAAGCCCAACAGGCAAGCTGACAGACAAACGTCGTAGAAGTGGGTGCAGTGTTCGCGACTCGCGAGCAGTGACGTCAGGCGAGATGTCCGCCGGCACGCGCCACATAGCGGATCAGTGCCTGAACTAAGCGTACCTACCCTTCCCATTGAAAAGCGCGCGACGCGTCAGGCAATGTTAATACAGGCGGCGTTGGTCTGGTGGATAGTGCTGCGAGTGGTAATGCGCGCGTGCCTCTCTTCTTCCCGCGTGGAAGGTCGGGTGCATGTTTCTTGGGATGGGTTTGACCTTGATTAGGGCTCTTATGTGTCTTGGTATCCTGGCCGCAGCGGAGTCGGTGTTGGGCGGTTCTATTTGGATCCGCTGCAGTATGTACCTTCCCGTCGTGGTCTGCGCCAGCCTGTGTATCTGTGCCGTGCGATGGGCATCGATTATCTCGTCTACGGTGTTGTGGATGCCCAGTTTTGCAAGTCTGGTTGTTGGAGCGGAGTGCGGAATGTGCAGGGCCGTGCGATGGGCTCTCCGAAGTAGCGCGTCGAGCGAGTCTTTGGTAGATTGGGTTAGATTCACACAAGGAAGGTGATAACTGAATCTGCTGACTACGAAGCCCTGTACGATCCTTAGCCTTTCTTCCTCTGTGAGGCCATGTTGCCTCGACCCAGAGGGTGATATCGTCTGCGTATATCGTTGATCTTAGTTTTGGGATGGTGAAAAGTGCGCTGGCCATCGGTCGAATTGCGAGATTGAAGAGTAAAGGCGAGATTACGGCTCCCTGGGGCGTCCCCTTGTTTGGCATCTTGAAGATTTGTGTTTGGGACGTTCCTAGTTTCATCTTGGCTGTCCGGCCTGTGAGGAAGGATTTTACATAGGCGAATGTTCTTGCTCCAAGCCCGAGCGTCGAGATTTCTGTTAGTATTGCCTCGTGTGATACGTTATCAAAGGCTTTGTGGAGGTCAATGGCTAAAATGGCCGCGTTGTCTTTTTTCGGTGGGTGGTGCAGTAAATCGTGTTGAATCTGTATAAGTGCGTCCTGAGTGGTGAGCCTTGGTCTGAAGCCGACTTGGTTGTGTGGTAGCATGTCGTTCGTCTCGAGGTAGTCTACTATGCGGGCGTTCACGACTTGCTCCATGAGTTTCCCCACACACGACGTAAGCGATATTGGTCGGAGGTTTTCAATTTTGATTGGCTCGCCTGGCTTGGGAATGAGTGATATGTTTGCGTGCTTCCAATCGGGGGGCCCTTCCCCTTCTCGCCACACCTTGTTAAAGTAGGCTGTCAGGGTCTCAGTCGCTGTCTCTTCAAGATGTCGTAATATCTTGTTGGATATCTTGTCTTCTCCAGGTGAGGTCGCTCTTCTGAGCGTTCTGATGGCGGCGTGCACCTCTTCGAATGTGAATTCGGCATCTAGTATTTCGTTGCTCGCGCCCATATAATGCGCAGGTGGGGAGCGCGTATTATTATTTTGGGTTGCGTATAGCTTTATGAGCTCACCATGCATTTGCAGCTCCGTGCCCTCGTAATCTTGTATAAGCTTGGTGATCTTCTTAGCAGATTCTGTCTTGTTGTTGCTGGGGTCGATTAATTTCCGTAGGATCGCCCACGTGCGCTTCATCGATAGTGTGCCGCGCATTTCGTCGCACGCTTGGAGCCACTGCATTCGCGTCAGGTAGTCTGCGTGTTTGGCTATTGCTGTTTTGAGGTTCTGTAGTTTTATTCTTAGTGCTTTCCTGTGCCGATGTTTTTTCCATCTCGCTTCGATACTGCGATATGCGTCCCACATGTGCTGTAGCTTAGAATCAACATACGGCGCCGGAACTATGGGGTCTATTGGTGCATCGCTGTCTTCTTTGCACTTAAAAATGGTTTGCATCCATTCTCTGATGTTGCTTTCTGTAATTTCCTTGGGCGGTTCCACTTGCGTACATTTCTGTCTAAACAGATCCCAGTTGGTGAGGGATTTCTTGGGTGGCTCTTGTGCCAGCCGCGTCTTGTAGTTGGCTTCGAATTCTATTACATAATGGTCGCTCCCAAAGTTTTGAGAAGAGACCCCCCATTTTCCCGCTATTACGTTGTGTGTTAGGGTTAGGTCAGGGGTTGTGTCTCTTTGTATGCTATTTCCGATGCGGGTCGGTGTTCCTGGCGTATTGTGCAGGGTGAGACCCAAAGTCTGGATTGATTCTTCCAATTTCCTTCCCTTGCTTGTTGTCTTGTGGTATCCCCATGCCTCGTGTGGAGCGTTGAAGTCGCCTACTATTATCAAGGGTTGGCGTCCGGCTATTTTCAAGGCTTCCAGCAAGAGCGGTTTGAAGTTGTGGGTCGTCTGCTTTGGTGGGCTGTAAATGTTGAGCACGTGGAGAGGCTGCTGTCTCTTCTTGACTGGCAATAGAGTTATAAATACGTGCGGTATATTTGTGTTGGTTATTTCGCTAGCGGATGTGCATATGTTTCTGTTGACGAGTGTAGCTAGCTGTGGGTGTTCGGGGTGTGTGTACGCTGTATAGTTAAGAAGCTTGGTGTTGGATCCTGTCTCCTGTAAGGCTATGACGTCGGGTTGATTATCTAGCGTGGACAAGTGGGCTTGCAGTTGGCTTCTCTTGGTTCTGTAGCCTCTGCAATTCCATTGCCATACGGTGATGTGTCTAGAAGTCGGCATCTTGCTCGATATCTATTGGTACAGGGGTCGTGCTCGCCTGGTCGGTTAAGTTGCTTGCCGGTGCCTTCGCGCTCGTCAGGCTTCCAAATAGTTCCGCTCGCAGGGCCGTAATGGATTCTTTTAGTGTGGCGTTGAGTGACTGAAGCATTTCTTGTTTGAGTTCTTGCATGTCTACACTGCCCATGTTGTCGTCTGACTTGGGGTTAGTTGCCGGCTTTCTGGTGTTCTTGCGCTTAAGCGGTGGCGGGGTGGGTTCTGTCTCCGCGGCATTGTGGGTTGTTAGCTTCGCTATCTGCGCTTTAAGGTTGCTGTTCTCTGCCCTAAGTTGGGCGTTCTCGCTTCTAAGTAGCGCTATGTCGGCTCGCATACTTTGCATCTCTTTTAGAATTAGATCCAGTTTGCTGTCCTGAGATGTAGGAGATGTAGTATGTATGGGAGGAGGGGTGAAGTTTTGAGCGAAAAGGCCTTGGGTACTCGCCTTTGCTGGTGTTGCCGTTGTTGCGGTGCCGGTCGTTCCTTGGAGAACTTGGATGTAAGTCCGCGGTTGCCCCAGTGGCGGCAGCTGTTTCCCCTGTGTCGTCTTCTCGGGGGGTTTGGTAGGCTTGTGGTTGCGGTTCCCCTCCGTCTGGTGTGGTTTTCCTTGGCTGTTGTTGCTCTGTTGACTGTTGGTTGGTACATTCGGCGTCTCGCTCTTGGTGTGTGGTTGTCGACGCCTTGGTTGGAAGCGGCGGGGGCAACCCGCGGCTCCCGTTGGGTGGGCCTCTCCGCACAAGATGCAGTTCGGTTGGCACAAGTGCTGTTCCGGGGCTTGCGCTAGGCCGCAAGCGGCGCATCTTTGGGTAGGTGGTTGATTGGGGCAGACGTCTTTTCGATGGCCCGGCTGCCAACAGTTGAAGCACGCCTCTGATTTTCTCTTGAACGGGTAGCAGCGGAGGGTGGCCGCCCTGTAGCGGACCCAGAATGGCACATGGGGTCCCTGGAATAGCACTTGCACTAGGGTGGAGTTCCGCAGCCGCTTGGCGTCTAGTATGTGGAGGTCGTGGTTGTAGGCTGTCAGGCTGCGCATAATTTCTTCCGGAGTGTCGTTTTCTGGCACGGTAAATATTACTCCAACCGCGGTATCGGATGGCGGGGGGATGTGGTTGCACAGGGTGTACGTGCCGTTGGGTAGTTGAAGTTGGGTCATGCCGAGGTACTTGAGAGCGCTCTCCTCAGAGGGGGTGCTGACAATGATGAAGTTTGATTTGTGATGGATTCTCACTTGGTCCTGGTTGGGTAGTTCTACGCCGGCCTGCATCAAAACGTAGTCCGCTAGCGTGGCGGCCGGGATCGTGTGGAGGTCCAGTCCACCTTGAGGGCGGAGGATGATCTTCACATCATCGTCAGGCAGTGGGCTCTCTGGAGGCGGGGGTCTTGGTCTTCTCCTCTGTTGCGGGAGGCGTCGTCCTTTGACAAGCTCGTTACGCGTCGCCGGTTGTCGGGAGAGGTTCTTGATCTTGTGGCGGATCTGCTGCCAGTCGGGCTTGAGCAGCTCCGCGGGGTCTATTGCTGATCCCTCCACGGAAATTTCCATTCTGAGGGGAACTTGGCTCGCGCCCGTTGGGCCTGGCGGCTCAGCGTGGCACGTGCTCATGCGGCGCGAGGAGGGCCGCGGGCATGCAAGCGTTCACAAACCTGGCGGGAGTAGGAGAGCAGGAACGCTCCTCGGTGGAACACTTGTTAGGGTTAGCGCAGCGGCTTGGTGGGGCCTTGCGCTTGATCGTTACTGGCGTGAGGAATATTGGTAAACTCACTCCAAGAGGTCTTGGTATGTCGCTGATCGTTAACTGCCGCTCTGGTATCATCTGTTGGTGGCTGGGTCCACCTTTTTCGGTTTTGTGGTCCTTCAAAGACGGAGCCGACGTGATGAGGGTCTGTCCATAACGGCCACCTGGTGGCGATCTGCGACGCTGAGAGCATCTCTTGTCCGCGGCCCTGTCCTTCCTGCGTGCGTCTGTCGTCGTCGGCGTCCGCACTCTCCTCCGCTCGACCCCTCCCCTCTCCGATAGCGAACACTCTCTTGCGAGGGGCATTCGATTGGATTCGATTGGCTTGGCTTGGCTTGGATTTGGATTGGATTGGATTAAAGTGGGTTGTGTTGGATTGTGTTGCTTCATAGCAGCGGCAGATGCACTGGCGCCGGTGCGTGCCCAGGTGAGAGCGAAACTCTCTGTCAATATCTGCGGTTGTGCGGCCCAGCGCGCTCTCACTCCGCCGGTGGGCGGCCCTGCGCGCGGTGCTGCTTATGTGCAGTACTCTCTCTCTCTCTCCACGGTTTCCTCTCTTTCGGGCACGCTGCGCATATAGCCGGTGTGCCGCTCTCCGGCGCCCTTTCGGTCGACGGTTGCTCTCCGCTTGCGCTTGAACCCCCCTCAGCGTTGCATCACACCAGGGTTCCCGCGAGGGGAGGTGGGCGTAATTTTTTTTTTGAGGGTGTCTCTATTCGTAGTGCCCTCTCCGTCATACGCCTGTGTCAGAATTGCGCTTCCAGAAAGAGGTTCACAGGCTGAATACAAGGTTGAAGATAGTCTCTCCGTGTTCTTGGGATCTTCTTTCCTACAACTTAGTTTTGGTTCCACTTATTCTACGATTTTAAGAAGTCCTTCCAAAGTGGTTCAAGATGTACAGCACCAAAGCACCGCATGAATAGAATTTCCCCACCCAACTATCCCCACCTTGCTCCGATTCCCCGAACATTCACTTAGCACTAATCTATTCATAGTTCTTTAAACCATATTTTTCTAAGATGGAAACAATGCGGCCACATGGTCACAGTCGGAATTGCGAACAAACCACGGGGTCAGAATTATTGGGGAGGACAAGGCTCCGGACCACGCGACCATGCAGGTTTGGGCAGGGTATATATTTGGCGATTTCCTGACCACAATCTAGTAAAAATCTAGTTGACACCAAAGCTGCGAGCTCAAATGGTGTTTACGAAAACTGTACGCGGAAAGGAAAAGCTCTGTGCTGATGGGTACGGTTATATTGGGAACAAGAAGGTGAATGCCAGGTATTACTGGGAATGTCAACGTTAAAAAGAGTGTCCCAGTCGGATGTCAGCGAAATAGGTGAGCACAACGAGAAAGGACGAAAGGAACACAACCATTTTCCGGACTCTACGAAGGCCGAGGTGTTACGGGCCAAAGAGACCATCACAAGCAGGGCCGTGGCTTCTGTAGCGCCTCCAGAGCACATTATCCAGTTAACAGTCTTTATACCGTACTCTGTTAGATATAACTAATGTTGTTTTTGTTTTTCAGATGTTTCCACCTCAATGTCAGCGGAAGGACGCCAATCTCTGGGATGCTCAGACACACTGCGTAAAGTGATAGGCTGTGCTCGCGCCGCACACTTACCTCCCAAGCCTGCTGATTTGAGCACTCTAACGGTTCCGGATACATTTAAAATGATTGGCCACAAGACCTATTTGAAGTATGATGAGGTCCCCACCGACGGAACAAGTATCTTTCTTTTCGTGACTTCTGAGGGGCTGAAGGACCTTCTAGACGTATGTACGAGTTCTCTTGCACTTGCACTTGCTTTTATGGTTTTCAACTTTTTTTGCTTGTTTCAGTCCCCTACCATACTCTGTGACGGAACATTTAAAACAGTGCCGAGACTGTTTTACCAGCTTTACAACTTTTATGGTCTAAAGAAAATTGATGACCGGGCGGTTTCGTTCCCATTCGCGTACGCTCTGATGTCCTCGAAGACTGAGGAAGCCTACACTCATTTATTCACAGTGAGTACCTCCCACTCTGTCATTATTTTCAATACGCTCGGCTGCTTAGGTCTCGTGTTGTTAATTACTTTTCCACATTTTAGTGCACTCAGGTACTCGTCGATGCTGCCAGCAGCCACGGATTTGTTCTCTCACCAGGCTTCGTAATCACGGATTTTGAAGCGGCGGCAATTAGCGCTTCAAGGCGAATTTTCATGGACAGCGCACACCATGGATGTTTTTTCCACTTGTCGCAGAATGTTTTCAGGAGAGTGCAAAAAGTCGACCTCCAAAGCTTATACGCAAGGGATGGCGACTTTTCAAGCAACGTGCGTCAATTGTGCGCTTTGGCGTTACTGGTACCCCATAGGATCCGAAGTGTAAGTAATTTCACCAGTTATAATGTGGGTCGCGAAAAGCTTACTCCTTTCTTTTTCACTTTTTCAGGGGTATGATGAAATAAAAACGAACTTTCCACCATCAGCGTCAGGCCTCTTGGAATGGTTCGAGAAGAACTACGTGGTAGGAAAACCACGCCAACTTCATTGCGGCATCGTCGTCCGCGCGCCACCACGGTTTCCCCCTGACCTCTGCTCTGTTTACCACCTCATCGCAGAAGGACAACCTCGTGGGAACAATGCTACCGAGGGGTGGCAAAGCCGTCTCTTGAAGGTTGTCGGTGCTGCCCACCCCGGCTTGTGGCGTTTTTTGTGCGTGCTGCAGCACGACGAGGCGGCAACGAGCGACCGACTGGAGGCATGCTTACGCGACCAGCAAGCAGGGAGGCAGAAGAAGGCACTTCGACTGAGGGAAGAAAAGCTAATACGTCTCTGCGGAAATCGGCGACATTTGGCGACCAGCGACTTCCTCCGAGCTGTTGCTTACAACTTGAAAAACTGATCATGGGGTCTTACGTCGAGAAAAATATTGTATCTGTACTTGTATCGTTGCTTTCACGTCTCCACAATAAAACTTGTCACAGAGATGCTATTTAGTATCCCGTTTTCCTTTCCTGGGTTAGGAAAGATTCTCTACGAACGCACAGACAGTGCGTAGCTTACCCAGCGTGCTCATTGTAACGGCAAGGCTATCAGATATTATAACCTCGAATAAGCAACAGACCAGAGGATGGTCAAAATATACAAAATTATTGTTTCGTTTGCCCCGGGCCCTCTAGAGATTGATATTAGCCCAGTACACTCATACACACCTAAGACATAAGCACGGGGTTCAGGGCGGTCTTTATGCACTAGTTTGGAAATAATACAAAAATCGATCTTATGACCTTGAACCCTATCAACGATCGTGCGAAGAAAAATATACCAAAGAAAGCCGTTTTTTCGTGCGAAGAAAAAACGGCGATAGAAAGCAACAAAACCACATAAAACATGCCAAATTGTACTTTAGTCTTATTTTGTTTAATGCACATCAAAGACATGAACGTAGAAAAATATCTCCGAATTTGGTCACTCCCAATTACACCAAATGAACACAGAAAAGGTCCTCGATCTTACCGAAATCTCACTTTCGGTAAAACGTATGTAGGTGGTTCGATAAAACGGCATTCGATAAAACGGCGTTCAATAAACTGTCTGGAACCATCCTTGGGTCTTCTTACAACGAGGCATATAATTAGGCGCAGCTACAATCACTGTAGCCTTGCTAGGGGGAAATCTCGGAAGCCCATGACGTGTGTTATTACCCCGACTCAAGCTTGACTGCATAGTGAGCAGAACAGACTGGTATATTATGCAGGTGCTGCATTGTTCGCGAACCATTGTACAAACCCTTCACCGGATATTCGCGGTTGAAGTTTGGGGTTCAATATGGGGGATGTACAGTAAAACAAATGTGCTTCGGAGACAACGAAGTGGTGGCTTGAGGCGTGCGCACCTGTATGTGCTACAACGGGTAAACTGGTTCTTGTTTTGGGCAAATGTTGGCGATACGTGCGGAGTGTCATGCAGGCACAGCTGGCGCGTGCTATGCCGGCATATGTGGTATTGACATGGTCCATGCCAGGTTGCGTATATAGGTGTTTTAGTTGCCGAGCTGTAGAGGTATGCGGACGTACACAGCGCGGTGGAGGCATCGACGACGAAAACGGACAAGTGTTTGAAATTTGCCACGCTCAACCGCAAGACGGCTGAGGCAATTCGCTTCATTCGCCGCATTTATTCGAGAAGAACGGGCATGAAGGAGGACAACCTCATGAGACTCTACCAGTCCTCCATCATCAGCCACATTACGTACGTGGCCGCGTACCATACTGGAGGGTCATGGAATGGGCCAAGATCAATACACTCATACGTAAGGCTTACAAATCGGCACCGGGCCTCGTGGGAACCACCAGCACTGCGCTCTTACTACAGCTAGGAGTGCACAATACCATGGAAGTAATCACTGAGGCGCAGTTGGCGGCACAGCTGGAACGTCTCTCCACGACAAAGACGGGACGCCAAATCCACGAGAACCTTGGCTGCAACCACCGAACGCCGGACCAGCAACAGCGCGACATAAACGAGGAAGCGATGGCACAAATATGCGTTGACCCAGTACCTAGGAACGTGCACCCGGAGCACAACAAGGAGAGGCCTGCAGCGCGGGCCACAGCCCTCATCAAGATGCACGCCCAAGACGGGCACGCGCGTTACGTCGACGCACCAGAGTACCAGCACGAAGGCCACGTCGCGGTCACCGTTAATGCCTCCGCGGGCACTAAGACCACGACTGCGAGTGTACGGTGCACGGAAGCCACGGACGCCGAGGAGGTCGCCATCGCCCTGGCCATCTCCGAGGTTGAGTGCCGCACAGTACTCTGTGATTCGAGAATGGCCGTACGCAACTACGCGAAAGGTCGCGTTTGCGCCAAGGCGGCCGCCATCACGCGGAGGCAAGGCTCCAGGGCCGAGATGTTCGTGTCCAGTGGTTTCCGGAGCACATGGGCGAATGCGCAACTGCACCCAAACACAACAAGACGGCACACTCGGAGGCGCGAGCACTTAGCCTCCGCCCCTCCGAGACCAACCGTGCATGGCGGTTCGCGAACAAAGTCGCCTCGTAAGCTACAACGAGATCACCAAGGCTTACCGCCTGGCTCGACAGGTCATGCCTAGAGATGTGAGCAGCTGAAAAAAACAAAAAAGCATTAGGAAAAAAACCTGTTTTTTTCGTTTTTTTTTCAACTAAGGTAAAATTGAAAAAAACACAGTACCCCCCCCCTCCTCCGCGGAATTGTGTTGTTATGCAGCTCCTTTTGACGTGCTTGAAAGTTTCTTGTTTAACTTTTAGTAATTGTACTATTTTTGTGCTTCTTTCTTACCGCTCCATTTATTTCGCGTGAGTGATCGCCAGGAAACGGGGGTGCAAGCCTTGCTTTTTCCGAACAACCGAACATTACACCACTGCGGCTTCAGTTGCGTAGTCTCTGCTAGGGCACCACGGCGTCAGCGGCTAGCGCCGATACAACGGCAGCCGTATCAGTGTCATGAGTCGAGGTCAACCCCGCAATGACGCCGGAGAGAAAAAGGTGGAGGAAGACGAGGAAGAAGAGAGACTGAGGCAGGTGCGGCGAGAAGAGACCGGGTTTCTGAAGAGCCAAGCCGAAGGTGACGCGACCCGAGGCACCGACGTCGCCACACAAGACTGGGTGAGAGCGGGCCGACGACGCATCGGTTCCGGTTTCGCGACACTCCGCCAACCCACGCCTTGGTGGCTCCAGCGGCGACGGGCGTGTGTTCTCGGTCAGCGGCATCGAACCGTCGTCTTCCGCTACGACGGACACCACAACGGCAACGCTCCCGAAACGAGTCGCACTACGCCAGTCCCCCAACATCGTGAAGACAGAACGTGGGCACCAGCTCTTCACGGCCATACTGCTATTCCCGCCCGTCGTAGCCCATGACTTAAGTAAGCCTTACATTCTGTAGAACATCTTCCCGGGACATTGTGAAGCTGTAAGGCAGAGTCGTATTAAGACATTGTTTATTGGGTTTGGTAGTTTGTTATAGCGTGTCCGTTTCTTTACACGGGTTTGGTTTCGACGTGCGTGTTTTGCGTGATAAATCTCTTTTGCCAAGCATGTCCGGGTTTCCCGTTTCCTTCTTCTCTGCCGGTCAGGACGTGTGACAATCAGATAGCGCGCGCGCGTGCTTAGCGCGGCGGCAACGCCCAATATCGCGCCTGCGCCAAATTCAATACAGCACAGTAGTGCTGCGCTAGTGAAGTGAACGGATGGGCGTTTGAGCACCTTTTTTCAATTACCCTGCCATTATTTCAGTCAATCCAACAAGCTATTCATGAGTACTTCAGCGTAGAAAATATAACCCAGTTTCCGCTATGGTACGTCCGCGGTCGCACGTTTGGAAACATTTTAACGTGTGCGACGTGTCCCCCTTCTTCTGCGGCTTGCGAAAGGAAGTGGTCGGAATTCTGAAACGTGCACACCAAGCTACGCAACCGGCTTTCAGGCGATCGCGTGCAGAAGCTCGTGTACGTGCACTCGAACCTGAATGTCCGGAAGGCTTCGTCGGCTTCACAGCAAAGAATCGACGTGGCAAGCGGAACCGAATCAGACACGGATTGACGACTGTTCGCACTTTTTGATCGGAACTTTAGGAATTGACGTGAAATCACTCCACTGATTTTGAAACTGAAATCTCTGCTGGAATTTTTGTGTGCAGTAATGAAACAATTATATTCTGGAAAGTGCTACTAAATAAATGTGCCGCGTTTTTAAAACAGTGTGCGCACAAGTCTGTTTCCAAGTTTTCGTATTTTTCTGAAAAAAACTAGAAAAAAACCTGTTTTTTTCAAGCACCTCAAATTTTCATGAAAACTTGCATCTCTAGTCATGCCACCCCCCCCCCCCCCCCTACCAGGGTCTGAGCCTGGAGGAGGCAGTTCTACTACGCCAGCTCCAGACCGGGTCCATCATCGCTCCGGCAACGCTGCACAGGTTTCATCCAGAACATTATTCGACGGGCGTGTCTAAAGTGTGTGGTGTGGGTCTGGGAGACCAGTGGCACATTTTCTGGGACTGTGCCCGGTTTACAAACGAAGCTCAATCAAGGACTTATCCGCCGCAGCTCCAATACGCTGCACGCAGTAGCGACAAGGACACTCAACTCTGGGATCCAGCAAGTCCGGGGTGCGCTCGAAAAGCATAGACTAGGCGACCCGGTGACGGGAACGGGAAGCGTTGGCACTGTGCCTAGTAACGGCAATCCCTTGGACTACGCCAGGCCCGCCTCGCGGCGCTTAGTCGTTTTGCAGGCACAAATAAAATTTTTACTAATCCTAATCCTAAAGGTGCACGTCGAAAGGGAAGTTGTAGCGGTAAACCGAGACATACGGGAGCTGGGCAAGGAGCTGAGGTTCGCTGTCGTAGATATCAACAGGGATGTCGGATGGGAGACCTGGAAAAGGGCGTTCCGGCGTGACGGGGTTCATTTCAACGGGCAGGTGAGAGCAGCGATCAGAACACGACACGCGGCGCGAACTGTGGCTATTTTAGGGAGACCACAGGCCTTTGCGGAGATGGCGTAGACTAATGAAAGAAGCAAAGGCAGATAGCCTGGCCGGTGAAGGTTGGTGCAGGCAAACGAAGGGTCGATGACGGCATGTGAAAAGAGACGAGGGAAACTGAAGATCGCATACATAAACATGCAGGGTGGCAGGAAAAGAGAGAAGTGGATGGAGATTAGCAAGCAGCTAGAAGAGGAAGATATTCAAGTATACGCTGCGACCGAGACGCACCTACGGGACTTGGAAGAACCTCCGGCAATCGGAGAGTATGTATGGGAAGGTTGCAGCAGGACGGCTGGATTGAGAAAAGGCAGAGGAGTAGGTATGCTTATACGGCAGGGGGCTACTTGGAAGAGAGTGAGAGAAGACTGTGAAGAACGTGTGGGTGAAAGGGATAGTTGAGGGTAGCGAGATGGCTTTAGGGGTGTCGTACCTGTGGACGCGTAAGGATAGCAAAGAACAAAACGAAAAACTGGTGGCGTGTCTAAAAAAGGACATCGAGGATTTGAAACGTTCCAGGTCCAGGGAGGTACTATTGGTAAGGGACATGAACGCGCAAAAATGAAGATTTAGACGGGTACACAGACTTCAATGGAAATCTAATGCTAGATATGTGTCAGTACCAAAAACTGATCATAGTAAATAGGGAACAAAAATGCGAGGGTCAAATCACGTGGGAGTGTGGCAGGAGACAGTCGAGTATTGAATACTGCCGTATTTCAGAGGTACTTTATGAATGGTTGGATGGAATGAGCATAGATGAGGAGGGGGGCCACAGTCAGGGCAGTGACCACAAGCGCATAAACCTGAGTTTTGGGAACCGGGGCAGGGGTGACAAAAACGGGTCTACGGGGTAGCGCACAAAGTTAATCAGCAAACAAATTGCGGGTATAGCCAAAAGCATAGAGGCTTACATAGAAATAAATCCTGGAGAAGAGTGGGGATATTACGGGGTCATCAAAACTATGCAGGAAAAAATAGTCAAGGCAGAGAGGGCCAATCGATTGAGAGGAAACAAAACACCCAAAAACTGGTGGAACAAAGAAATGAAGCAGGTGATAGAGAGGCGTAAACAGGCGTCGAGAGAGCAGAGGCACGCCAAGAAGCTGGGCCGACATCAGGAGGAGGGGGACCTAAAATGGGAGTAATATAAGCAAATGAAACAGGAAGTGCAGCAATTAGTGCAGGCAAACATCAATGGGGGCAGAGAGCGATGGGTAGCGCAAATACGAGGGAGGGGTAGAGATGCGCCGGAAAGGTTTTGGAACCATGTGCAGGCATTAGGGAAACGCACGAGTTCCCCAGAAGGCGGTACTCTAAGAAACGGGCAGAGGCAGATGCTCAAAGGAGAGGAAGCATTGGCATACCTACACAAAATCATCACGGAAAAAATTCGGTAAGGTGGATGAAGAGGCCCCGCAGCGACACAGATGTCGCGACGGGTAGGCCGGAATGTCTGTAGATAGATGGAGACAAGCCGAAATGGAAAAGAGCAGAGGAAAAGGTCCGCAAAAATACCGCGGTAGGCACGGATGGCATACCGATGGAGTTAATTAACGAGTTAGGACCAAAGAACAAGGTAAAGCTACTAGATGCCATCAGAACAAAGATAAAAAGCAATACCGGCCGCGTGGCAAATGAGCAAGATGAACCTAGTGTACAAGGGCAAAGGAGTCAGGACAGACCCGTGCTCGTATAGGCCAGTACCCATCACATCAGTGCTGCACAGGTTAGCATTGCAGGCAGTGAAGTTCGAACTAGAACAGTGGGTAGAAGAAAATGGGACATTAGGGGAACTTCAAAGGGGTTTTGAAAGGACACAACACTAGAGGACAACTTATTTGTGGTAAGTGAATGCATAGAGGAGCCGAAGATACAAAACCGACCTTTGTGGTTAGCCTTTCTGGACAACAAAGCGGCGTATGATAATGTAGGGAGGGAGCGCCTATGGAGAATGCTGGAGGACGAGGGAGTGGGAGCAGAATTCATTAGCTTACTCAGGGAGCTATACCGGGAGAACCAAGTGCAAATAGTGTGGGAGGGGATAACATACAATATGCCTGTATACACCTACAAGGGTTTGAATCAAGGATGTCCTCTCTCTCCACTGCTGTTCATGATGGCGGGGTTAGAAAGGAATCTGGAAGTCAGTACGCTGGAGTACGACTTATCATACATGAAAAACGGGCAGGTGGTGGAACAATTGGTTCTGGGACTAATGTCTGCAGACGAGATATTGTTCATGGTGGACAACCGGATAAGTATGCAGGGCTTGATGGATATATTCGGTGAAGAAGCGACACACCTACGGCTATCCTTTAGCAGAGAAAAATCGCGAATCATGGTCTCTAACGCCGGCGCGGAGCACAAAATAGTGGAACTGCAGCAAGTAGAAATACCATTGGGGAACGAGTATCAATATTTAGGAGTATGGCTGAACGACAGCGAAGATTACACGCAGGCGCATGAGTCTCACCTTAAGACTAGAGGAAGACGAAATGCGGCTATAATGAAGAATACAGCCCTCTGGGGATACAGCGAATACGATGTGGTAAGGGGAGTCTGGAAAGTGGTCGTGGTACCAGGATTAACTTTCCCAAATTGGGTTCTGTGCATTAAGCCAGAGACACAAAAGGGCCTGGAGCTAAATAAGAGGGCGGTAGGCAGATTGGCCATAGGGGCCCACAGCAAAACTACAAATGAAGAGGTACAAGGGGATAGGGCTGGTCGTCTTTCGAGGCGAGGGAGGTGCAGAGCAAGATAAAGTTTGACGAGTGACTTCGTAACATGAAGGACGAGAAATGGGCCGCGAGGGTGTTTAAGTACCTGTATATGAGGATCGTGGACACGTGGTGAAGGCGGAGAACCAGACAGCTGACCAAGTGGTACGGAAAGTCGGTAGGGGAAAGTGGGGTTTACACAACAGTTAAAAAGCAGGTAAACGCAGCAGAGACGACGAAGTTGGCGCAGAGAATAGAAGCGAAAAAAAAACCGGGAGATTTATAGGGCAGAGAGACGGTAAACAAAGAAGGATGGATTCTATGGCTATACGGGAGGGAGTGCTTTGCTCTTCGAGGCACGGGCAGGGTGCCTCAGAACACGGGCTTACTCAGGTGACTGCGGGCAACAGGACGAAACATGTGCATGCTGCGGCAGTGATCGGGAAACTATAGGCCATATTGTCAGGAGCTGAACAGAGATACGACCAACCAGGGGTGAGGGGAAACGACGCTGGTGGAGTCTTTGGGATTTGGGGCGAGGCGGAACCCCAACTTCAATGCCGCCGAGGTGACGAAGAGGGGACTGCAGTGGTGGTGGAGGAAAAGTAGGGAAGGGATGGGTACGCAGGCGGAGTAATCATATGGATGAGAAGTTAGAACAGCGAGTGGAGAAAAAGGGGATTGGGAGCGATGAGTTTAAAACAGGGAAGAGGGGGGATGAGAGGGAGGAAGCAAATCTATTAGGTTAGCTGGAAGTAGGGAAAGTAAGCGTAATAAAACAGGCAAGTCGCTTGCTGACCACCGACGCCCCGATTGAAAGGGAGAGCCACTAATCATCATCATCATCAAAAAATAGTCAAAAATAGTCATCATCAAAAAATAGTCCTATTCGCACGTTTTCCGGGCCAGGTCCTCTGTGACGCGCGAAAAACTCTATAAGGACATTTGCGACGTTGGTTTCCCCGTCCTTGAGTATAGATATCATTACCGTCCTGGGCCAGGCCAAAATGTGCTAAAGAGCCTCAGGAGAATGAAGGTGCACCCTGGAGGTGCACACTACCATGCGTGCTTTGCGGTGGCCGCAGCAAATAACCGCAGGGACATCAGTTAGGGGTGCTACGTGATTGGACCATGTCCAAGATTAGCATTGAAAGAAGTTTTGGTTTCAGTTCTCTGAAACAAAATCCTTGACATCCGACGGCATCGTTTGATGGACATTCTCGATATCTCAGTAATCGCCGTACCGCGATTCTGCTTTTTGTCGACTACAAAATCCGTCAAATAAGTCTACCAGGACGGCTTGTAATCGCAGCAAGCACTTTGGGAGGCCTACGCAGTGCATGAGCGGCCTCCGCGTCACCGCAGAGGCGGAAACGCGATCCGCTTTTCTTCCATATTTGCAGCTTGCCTAACTCATTCCTGTGTCTTAAAGAGCGTGTTCGCACCAGGCCAAGGGTCTGCTGATTCGGGACTGTGCCCACTGTCCGCAAGAAGTCGGTGCTTACGGCAACAGCACGTCAACGAGAACTCGCTAGCGCGTCAGTGTCAGTCTGCGCGTGTTCTGCGAACTTGCTGCGAACTGCGAGCAATGAACGTTACATGAAAAAAAAACAGTGAATTGAGTATAGAAAACATCGGCCAAAAACAAATAATTAAACTTAAAAACCCTAGGACTGTCTGTAATTGGAACTTCCTGCTTGCAAAACAGCATACCTAGCGCCCCAACCTACTCGACCACGAGCGAGCGCTGTCAGTGTCGCAAATACAAAGTATATATTGTTTAGTTTTAGCATTTCAAGTACCTTAGATGGCTTTTTCTTGCACAGCGCTCGTGCAGTAGGCATCCCCGAAATTCCCACAATCATGTCTAGCGATCCTGGCGGTCTGTGGGCGTGCTGTTGAGCTCTGTGCTTGTTCACCCAGCGCAAAAAAGTGCTTCCTGCACCCTAGTTTTACT
Organism: Haemaphysalis longicornis; assembly: GCF_048455015.1. Classification (NCBI taxonomy): domain Eukaryota; kingdom Metazoa; phylum Arthropoda; class Arachnida; order Ixodida; family Ixodidae; genus Haemaphysalis; species Haemaphysalis longicornis. The sequence continues at coordinate 45,117 of NW_027526212.1, forward strand.
CTGCACGGCAGAAGTTTCAGTTGATTTTATTTCCACATTACCTATATTAACTTCGCTGACTCTTCTCCGGCCTACAGTTGGCCTGAAAGTTTCTAATAGCGTACCAGTCAGTGAAGCGTCGCATGTGCACTTGTGCAGCGCTTGTGTGGGGCGGCTTGGACTTGGATCTTGATACTGTGCACGAAGTAACAAACATCCATTCACAAGCGCGTTGCTACGGAGTTTGAACTGAGCGAACGAACTGCGAGGACTCGCCGGCGGCCGACGGAGTAAACGCTCGGCCGACTGACGCTGTCGGAGGGTCGGCGAGCCGTGCAGTAGCGCAAGTTTAACCAAGCTGCGTTTTTGTGACGTCATACGAAACGCCGCATAAAAGGAGCCAGGATGCAGAACGGAGGATGGCATTTTTAATTGATTATTTCTAGGAAATAAAGCGGCGTGAACGCAGCTAGAGAGGTTCAAATATGGCGTAGAGACTCCAGACTACAATTTGCGCTAATGATGCAGCAATGTTTACAAATCACTTCAGTGTCCCTTTAACAGCTGAAGAATCGCTCTTCTATCCGCAAAAAAGAATCTGTTTTTCAATTTAAACTTTAGGTGAGGAAAAGTATAGAGAAATTGAAGGCGAAATCAGCAGCTTGCTACACAATATTAGCGACTAAGCTGTTTTCACGGCGAAGCGGAAGTCAGGGCGCTGCCTTGTTGATCAACTCTACGTTTATAAGCAGCGTGATCATGGCAACGTAAAAATTCGAATCTCACGCGCGTCCGTAAGACTCACTTAAAGCATTTGCGTTCTGAGCATGCGCACTGATCACCCCTGAAAGTTCTATGTATGTGGAGCTTCTACGTACGTGAAACTAAAACTGTCCATTCTTGTGGTCGCGTTTTATGGCAATCAGTCACCTGCTCTTTGATAAACAGAAATTGCGTCGCCTGCGCTGCATTGAAATTGCTGTCACGAGTTGTAGGACCAAACAAGGCCGGTGGCATAAAGAAATTGCAGAAATTTATAGAGTTGTCCACTAATGTGTAAAAATGTTATTCGGTTTCTTCGTTTTACCAAGTTCGCATTCCGATACCGCCCACCCACCCCTCTCCTAGCTACACTAAGGAACTGATCTGGAGGCTCCTACAGACATTATCTTTACCTAGCAAAGCTCTCTTTCAATGCATTCAACCCTCTCTATTCTCCTCCCCAACTGCACAGCGTTCGACATGAAGCCCACCGTACAGCACCACATTTGGGCCTGCCACGACGCCCCCTACCCCCAACCACCACCCCAAAGCTATGGGAGGCCGCGCTGGGATGCTCTGACCTGGTGACGCAACACACCCTGGCGGACAACGCAGCCAAGCTCGCTGAGCAACTGTGGCTGCTGGCCACCCGCACCGCCTCACCGGGCCCGATATGAATAAAGTGTTTCTCTCTCTCTGTCTCTCTCTCTCAGCCTGCCTCGCGCAGGTTTGAAATTCGTAAATCCAAACAGATAATCGCGTGATAGCGCGGTATAGGAATACACGTTGGTGTCGTCCCTCCGTCCCGATTTCTCGTTGTTTTTAGGCACGCACAAAGGTGCGTAATTACGCATAACGGGATTTCAATAACTATTTTACATATTTTTTTTATTTCGTGCCTTTCTCGCAACGGAAGATTGCTGCCATATTTGGCAGATTTGGCTGTCACTAAATCCGAACTGGGTGACTTTTGTTCTGTTTGGTTATAGTTTTCTTTATTTAAGGTATTTATTATAACAAAAATGCAATGACAAGGCATTACGCGCACACGCTGACGTTCACACTCAGCAACAACACAATTTTTAACGCCTTCGCCATCTGCCGGTGCCAGTCTTTATTCCACGCTGGTGGTAGCATAAACAGTAAAGGGAGGAGGTTTTCTAGCTTCTGCTGTGGTGGGGTTAAATCACTTTCGCTCGCGATAAATTGACCACTACGAACGCGGTAGTTCCACTTCAGCTCTCAGGCTTTCATACTGCCACTAAAAAGCAAGTTCCAAAGCTCACGGTTACAGAAAGAAATTGTAAACTGTCCCGACGCTTTTACGGCAAACGGTAACCGCACTAGTACGCAAGTACCTTTCTCTTCAAAGCACGCGTATTGAGGTATCCCACCGTTAAGGCTGATATGAAACCGTAAAAATTGGAACCACTAAAATAATGCAAACAGGAAGAAATGACTAAGGATACTAAAAAATTTATTCGTACTGAAATCCGGTGAAGGCAGGCGTACAGCGCAGCAAAAAGCACACATATCAATGATGGCCATACCCAACCTTGGAAAGCCCGGCATGTTTACGTAGTCGTTAGTTCATCTAAAAACTCAACACATTTGCGTCTACCTTCTTTTACCGCACGCTTAAAAGCACCGATTAAAAGCGCCGAAATAAAACCGCGGTTAAAAGCACCGCAGCAATCACTACAAAAGCCACCGAAGGCTGTGTATTCAAATGCGCTAACCAATTCCAGTAATGAGGCGAGCGCCGAGGGCTGGCGCCACCCTTCCAGCTGCCCGTTCCCTATAGCAACTTCTGCATTAACGCATACCGCCCTATCTAGACGTAAACTAATTTGATTAAGCGAAGTACTTTACAATGTTTGTACTTACAATAAACCTCGTCTCAAGCAATCATCTTGTTGGGGTCGTTTTCTCACTTCTCCATTGAGTCACACGCGAAGGAGCATTACTTCTTGCTTGCAAACTATGCAGTGGATTTCAATAAGCATTTCTTTGTTTTGAAACAACACGATGTTGATAGTAGGTTCAATTTCTCTTTGAGTTCGTAATATGTGTGGCAAATTGCTGGTATGGTTTTTCTCTCTGATACGGCGACCTGGTCATTGACAACGTCAAGTGGAACAAGACCATTCGAAGCTGTAAACAGCAGTCTCAAGTCAAGCAGATAAGTTACTACACTACAACTTGCACCGCTTCACATATGTCACATCGGCACTGAAATAGGATTTGGAAGGATTAAAATGCACATTCCAAAAATAGTGTAACGTTCAACAAATACTCGTGCAGTTTTCATTCACGATTCTCTTGCCAACAAAACCCATCACGCACGCTAGTCATTACCACCGGCGACGGTTAATCAACTGTACGTATTCGTACTTTAACACAATGGCCGTGCGCTGTACAAAATCCCCCATCACCCGAAGGCTCCACCCTTTTGCCTGCAGGCTACCGCCCTCGGCATGCATCTGGCAGCCCGCTGCCTTCAGGAACAATCCCGCGCGCTGTGCCTTCCTGCCGGCGGATCGCAGCCGCCTGCAAGCGATCTCCGCATTGACGAAATTGTCGCGCTGCGCGCAGAGCTCCCGCAGCAGTGGACCCACTTCGTCCAGGAGCATTTTTGATGTGCGCAAGCGAGTTGCGGCCATTCGGAGGTTCCTGACCGCAGCGTGCATGTCTGGCCGAGTGTCCAGGAGATCATCGACCACTCCTAGTGTGCTGTTGCGAATGCGTTCTATGTGCCAGCTCGGGATATCCATCGCACGAATCAATGCTTGCATCTTGCTGCTCCGTCAGCCCTGGTGCCAGGATCGACCTGTCTTCGTTCCACGGGGAAGTGAAAAGAATGGAGGGATAAGAGGATCGAAGTAAATGCAGTAATTTTCACTCTGCTTTAAGTGCACGACAACTGTTGCTGTTTATAGGCAACATAAATTCAGGATAAATGTAGAGGTTACCGCGGGTGCGCAGACCGATTTAGACAGCGCCTTTCCCTGGCAACTTTTTTTTTATTCACGAGGAAGGAATTATGCCAGCATCCTACACTCCATCCTCCGATTTACCACGCACTTGTGTTAATTTTTGGCCATCGTAATCACGTTTTTTCCCTCGCATGTTGCCTGTTTGAATAACACTATTCCGTGGACACGCTCGGCGAAAATTATAGGTCAGTGTCCTCAGATCAAGAAAGACACAAGGAAAGTAGCCGGGCCGTTATAGCGCCAGCATGTAAGCATTCTAGATCCTGATGGTAATTTGCGCACATCGGGGAACAAACAGCCAATGGGGAAAGTCACAAGGCATGATGTCGTTCTCGCCAATGCCAAAATGTTTCATGCAAAGGCGCTGTCCTCACGATCGGTCGGCGTCCCAGCATTTACCTTCAAACTGATTCGGGCTGTACCTAACCTAACAGGGTATATTGGTGCATCGGGAGTAAACGGTTACAAGGAACAAAAGAGCAAACGTCAACAGCATGAAGAGCTTACAGCGCAGTTTTTTGCCGTTCTCTGAACATGCAGGGTTGACGTAGAATTTAGGGGCTAAGTGCATTTTTGAATCCAAAATACCGATACTGCAGTCACCAGTTAGGCCCGTAGGTTATGTTGGTTTACCACCGCGGCTGCCCCGTGTTCATCGTGCGAGCTACTAAACAAATTTTTCAAACACATATGGGATCTTTATTCTGGTTTATAGAGAGTAGTAATGAAGGTTAATCTCTGGTTGATTAGCACCTTCAGCCAAACCTTACTCTAAGAAAATGTTTTGGGTGGTTGCTAATTCTAGGCGTCTTATACAAGGCATGGACACGACTGATGATGGGCTCATAAATAGAGCGATAAATTTAGCGGCAATTGCTCTTTGAAGAATTGGGGTGCACATTTATTGTGACGTGAAGAGCCTCTTTCCAACAAAGGGTAGGCTTGGAAATCCATTTCGAGTCTAAGGGAAAATAAATGTGGCACTAAAAAGGGTATATTATTAAGAGCATACACGAGAACTTAAATATACAAAGCATACGCACACACGGACGGAGGAGTCGGACTGGTGAGGGGACAGTTCAGTGTTGAAAACTATCACGACAGGCAGTATAGTAATTGGGAAAGTAAAAAGCAGAATATCGTACCAAAGAGGTCGCTGCATACGTGTCGGTAATGATGTACCAATCTTCCTCCAGAAGAACTGGCTCGGCGAGTGCTGAAAACAGGCCCTCACTAGGAACACGACTGCAGAGGCTGTGCTGCGCGGAACCCAGCGTGCTGTTGCGTGCAAAGGCTACTCGGATGGCATCAGAGCTGGTGTGGGTACATCGAATGTACTCCTTGCCGTCGGCCCACCACGCGAAAGACACCGGTGACGCTGGTTTTCAGAGGAGGTGAACTTCATGGAATTTGCCTTGGCTACTTTAAGGCCTCACGAACGGTCAAGCATTTTCGCAGTGTTCTCGCTCGAGATGCACTGCTGTTCGGGCGGAAGATCACGTGGCATTTCCATACGCACATTTACACGCTTCTTTCTTCTGAGCTTGGGTTTGAGCACCCTCACTCGTTAAAATTGCCGCTTAACTTCTTTGGCCCGTGTCAGAATCAAAGCAACAGGACTGAGTGATCGGGCTGCAAAATCGGTTGTAAGGAGGCAACACGCTGCGTGAGGCTGGCGATAGAGGGGCACAAAAAAGGTGGCGCACGTGGGGCTGGTTGCTACGGCGCATTCTTAGTCGCTTCCCGTTTCACAGGAGAGGGGGACAATCTGCAAAAAGTTGTACCCAAATTGACCTGGCCTTCCTTTCGATGGTGCGTCCTGGCAAGATATGAACCATTTTTGATGACGTACAACACACCAAAGGTCGGAAACATCCAGCACAACCACCAACGATACTGTTATCGCGGGGATTAGCCGTTACACGAAAACGTGAACGAGGGGATACGTTCACGCCCATCATGAATATTCCTTTATCAAGTCGTTACGTGCTATCGACGGGGAACATTTCGAGATAAAATGGGGCCGTTAGTACGGGAAAAATGAAGCGCTACAATGTTTATGTAACTGATTTGATTGATTGTTGGGTTTAACGCGCCGACGCAGCGCAGGCGATGAGGCGCGCCGTAGTGGAGGGCTCTAGATTAATTGTGACCACCTGGGGATCTTTAACGTGCGCCGAAATCTCGTACACACGGGCGTTTTTGCTTTTCGCCTCCATCAGAAAAGCGGCCGCCGCGGCCGGGAATCGAACCCACGACCTCGTGCTCAGCAGCGCAACGCCTTACAATGTTTACGTAACTACGTCCAATCGTTAAAATAATCATCGTACCGAACATTTACCCACACCCACGTAATTCTTTCTGCGGGATGGATTTGCCGAGATACATATTATAACCCGGAGCTCCCGATACTAACTAGTCTTATAAACAATATAAAATCAGCATTGGACCTAAGTTTAGTATCTCAAGAGCATTTTATATGTTCACTGAGCTACTCCAGAGTATGCAAACACAAGTGACGTACACGGGACAGGCCTGCTCTATCATCCCTCGTGCTCAGAAAAGAAAACATTGTTCGCCCACATGGCGCCACGCGTTCAACGGGCTGCTTTCGCATGCGCAGTCTCAAGTTGCCACTGGGAGAACGAAAGCACATACTGGCTCATTCACGTAACTTAACACTGATCGCAGTGCACGTTTCAATAGCACCAGTTGAGCAGTCACCAATACCCAGCGCACCGCCCAGGCCAACTCTCGCGCGTAAATGTGAGCGGTCGGCCGTAGCCTTCTTCTCCGTGGTCGACGGTCAGCTTTATCGGGCGGTGTTTGGTAGCTCGACGGGCATAGTGAGAACGGGTGCTTTTTTGTGAGTGGCCATGGAAAAATGGGAAGCGTATTCAGGTTCTCTAGACGGAGGAGCTGGCGGAGGGGAGGTTGGTGTGGCTCGAGTCCTTGTGTTTTCAAAAAGAAGGGGGCCCGTTCACGCAAAAAAAATTCTGGTGGGAGTGTGTAGAAGTTTTAAAACAACCGATTGATTGTAGTAGGACACACGTCCCGGCTGCCGAGGATAATCTTTATATGAATACCCTTTCGTCCTTGTCTTTTCTTGTATCTTCTTACTGACACAGTACAATCGTTCGAATCGGGTTGCTTTTCTAAGAACCAAATCGTTTACACGATAACGACTAAAAAGCGCAAAAACACGGTCAAACAAGAGATTTGATGAAAAAGTAGAGGCACTTACCTCAAACTGATTTTTATTTGCATAGCGAGACATACATGCATACCTACATTCTTGGGCAAATGAAATACGAAGCATGGAACGCACGGCCGAAGATAGCGGTGCCGTCCCATGGCAGCGGTCCTGGAAAGCACACGGACATGCGCAGTAGAGATGTTGGGAGCGAGGGCGCGTGTCCCACTGCGATATGTCACCCTCTCCCAGTTCGCATGCTTGATTTGTCGCCATGCCGCAGGAGCGCTGTAAGCACTACAAGTTCTACCATCACCGCAGCATACGGTGTTGATCATGCTGAGAGCAATGCACCGCGTGATTAGTCGTAGCTGCTGTCAGTGCTTGCGTGGGAAACGCGTGTACGCTCTTGGAAGGCATAATGTTGAGTTCATGATGCTATCTCGAAGAAACCAGCGCAGAGAAATGGAGACAAAAATAAAAGCATGCTGCATGATTTCCGATGGCACTGCATTGTTTTGCGCTCGTCCTGCAGTAGCTCGGGAATTTAACAGTGACCTGGCCGCCACTAACGCGCCTTTGTTCGACGGAGTAATGGCTGAGTATATTCCCAGATTCGGTGCTTGTAGCTAACCATAAATATACCACCAGAATTCGTCTACACTAATATATATTAACTGCAAGCATTTTTAGATTTGGAAAATTACTGGCAGAATTCTAATATTCGCAAAACTTAGAACGTTACACAGCTCCAACCATTCTATAGGACAGTCGCCCTTGCGGAAAAACTTTAGCAGCCGATTGTTCCGTTTTCCTTCCGGAGGGACATCAGTGCTTGTAGAAATCTCCTGAGCGGGCAGCACTAAACATGGTTTTCGGCGTGACCAAGGTGTCCAGCGTTATTTGCTCAAGTTACTGCACCCCTCATGAAAAGCTATGTTGCCAATTTGACGGCGGTACTGACGGGAAGCGGGAGCTAATTTGCGCCGATCCCGCAGTGACCGCCGTTATTATCTCGCCACGCATCGCTAACAGTTGTTTCCTGCTATAACGTTTCTTACTATATATAGTAGAGAAGAATCTGGCGCTGCCGTGTATGCGGCTCGTATCAATGTAGTCCGTGTCGTCATGGGCCGCCATTATATCGTGCGCTCGCCTTAGTTTCGTCCTTGGCTTGGATTTACACGTTTGAGAGACGGCATATTCCAACACAGTGCCGCAAAAACGCGAAGACCTGTGTACTATGTCAGTGAAAATAAAACAGGTTCTATCAAATCTAACAAGAAAGGAAGTAAAGCGTATTTTTTCCGGAACGGTTGTGCCTACTATTCTGCAGGCCAAGCTGGTAGTTAACAACAATATCAATATTTGGGGGGAAACTCATTAGAGACTCGTATTGCAATAGCTTTACCATTATTTGAAATAAAAAAAATATTTGAGGAATTAGGAAATGGTTTTGAGCGTGCTTATGAAAACGTCGTCTGCGTGGTGACTCAGTGCAGCTCTACCGTCAGCTGCGGTTAATCAAAACTTGTTGCTCAGCGGGTTGGTTCATACTTGAAGAAACAATAAGCCCCATCTTCCCGAAGGGAACGCTGAGTAGATGCGGAGCATCTCGGGGTTCCGTTGTGTTTCCGTTGTGTTCGTAGAACTTCATCAGAAGAATGGAGTGAAGTGGAAACAACCGCAGCAAGCGCTGAGCTGAACGCGCGCAGCGCGCTACCCGATTTACATTCAAGGTTGAAGGAGAGGAGACGAGAGGAGGAGAGATGCGCAAGCGCCGAGCATTCGCGCCGACGAAGCTCAGGGTCCGCCGCTTGCTTCAAGTGTTTGCACTCAGCGTCGCTGCGCTTCGCTGCGCAGCTTTGTCTTCAGTGGACGTAGCGTTGCTGTTACTTGGTGGGGTGGTGCTGACGCTTGCTTGCGACAACCCACTAACTGACGCGGCTGTTGCTTCCATCACACTTCATCGGAAGAACGGAGTGAAGTGGAGTCAAACCCAGCAAGCGCTGAACGGAATGCGCGTAGCGCGCTACCCGATTTACATTCAAGGTTGAAGGAGAGGAGACGAGAGGAGGAGAGATGTGCAAGCGCCTAGCATGCGCCGCGAAAGCAGAAGCGAGAACACGGGATAAGCGAAAGCGAAGTGCACGCAGCTGGTACGAGAGAAGTGGCGGGAGTATCGCGTAGCTGTGGGAGAGAGGGAAGGAGGAGAGTTGCGCATGCGCAGTGTGAGTGCGGACGCCGACGCGGGACATGCCCAGACTATAAGATGCTCCGCATCTAAAAAAGAAAACGTGGCGTCGAACAGTCGTGGCCAAGACTAGATAGAACGGACGCAGGCGCCCTTATCTGGCGTATCTTGTCTTTATCCAGGTGTGGCGCAAAGCATAGCTTCCAGAAAACAGGTTTACAGAGGACAGAGGCGTCTGTGTCCTGTCAAAACCTTTTTTCCTGAAGTTGTGCTTGGCGCTATACCTGATTTCCTTGTGGCATACCAAATAGCTCGCATCGACACATTATTAAATTTCGTTTGTTTTCCCTTTAGGTACAAATGTCACGGCGGCATATTATCCGCTCAGTGATACGTTCCTTCGACGCCAGCGTGATAAAAATTAGGTACGATCACGCCCTGCCTCCCCTTTCCCTTAACACGCAGTTACCACCGGTCACGGCTACCGCAGAACAGTGAGGATTTCGGCTGTCTCGTAGCTCGTAGACGTGCTAATGCATAATGAAGAAGCCAAATCCCAAGAACTGCTTAAGAGTCGCATTGTCATGACAAGCCTAAGCGAGGAACTGTGGCCTTCCTATAACCACTCGCGACGACATAGATTCCCGGATGCAGTTTCCTGTCAATTATACTTACTGAGAAACGCTAAGCTCCAAAGTGCTCTTGAGGCATGACAACAAGGCAAGCATGCTAGCGAGGAGAGGGCATAATAGACAGATTTAGTTGGGCGTTCCGGGCGTTAGCGTATTGCTGGGCGTAAAGCGGAGCGTACGCTCGTCGCGACGTGCCCATGGATAGTTTTAGTACAGCGTTTTTCGTAGCGTGCGCTAACGCTTGTGGCGCCACCTGTTGAACCCAACGCGAAGTACCCAAATTTAACCTTGCGGCGCCACCTGTTGAACCCAACGCGAAGTACCCAAATTTAACTTTTTTACGTGGCTAACCAAGGCAAACTGTACTGGACGGCGTTTCTTTTTTTTTTTTTCAATTCGTTAACGCTGGTTTCGATTGTAAAAATCTTGCAAGTACGATAAAATATACCCTCTTACCTTGATTCAGTATTAGGGAAATAGATGCACCACCTGCTGACCTCTATATGCGCGAATGAGTTTTCATACTGCGTTGTGCTACGAAAACTGCGCAGGGGAATGCACAGTTGGTCCGATTTAAGTTAGGGAATATTGAATTGTAGGAAACTATATTTGGGCTCGTTTCTTTGAGAAAGCATCATGAACTAAACATTCTGGCTTCCAGGTGCGTACAAGCGTTTCCCACGCAAGCCCTGGCCGCAGCTACAAGGAATTGCGCGCTGCATTGGTCTCAAGTCCGAAATACAAGTAATGTCCAGTTTCCAACAGCACTGGGCTTCGCAGTTGATTAACGCATAACTGGGTTCTTGTATAGATTGCCAAAGCGCTCTAATGGTTTGTCAGACAAACTAAGGGAGTGCTGCTGATGGGACCGTCACTGTGATACGTGGCTGAGCAGTTAAATAAAATGCCATAGATACCATGGTTTACACACGTACAAATAAATTGCTTACGCCACTTAGAAGGCTTTTCATCTCTCCGGTCTGAGGAGAAAGACGCTGGCCGTAATCGTTATAACAATCAATCAATCAATCAATCAATCAATCAATCAATCAATCAATCAATCAATCAATCAATCAATCATGTTTATTTAAGTGCCCAGGAACAGCCAGAGGCCTGAGTGCTGGCGCACGGATAGTTACATGAAAATAAAATACAAGAAACATATTGTAAGAAACAAACAAGCGACAAGACACACACAAATTGAAGTAGCGAAAATTACAGAAATAAAGCACAGGCGGAGCCTGGGTACAGGTAAAAAAAAAAAATACATCCCCCTCGCGAGGGGCACGATCAAATGCACAGCATTTCCGAGGGGGTGCGCCGGCAAGTCGTATGGATTACGTATTGGTTGTTGGTTTTCTTGTTACACGCTGCACGTCATCAAATTTGCGGTGGGCTACAGCGGGGCGTCCCGGCAGCACGAGACGCGACCAGCGCTGCTGGTCTCTCGATCATAGTCTCGATCGCGGGACCTGTGTCGCCATCTTGCGGAGGCGCGTGACAACTTATGGCGCTTTCGAAACAAACCATAAATGAGTGAAGGATATAAGGCGCTATCGGTGCATCGAAATCCGTGATGGTTGCGTGGCTCAATCGGTAGTGCGCCCGGCACTTGCCGTTCCGCCCGCGCCGTCATGGGTTCGAATCCGGGCGCCGGAAACTGTTGTTTCTTTTATAGTGTAGTGGCCTGGCTGCGGACTAGGCCGAACGCCGCGTGACATTGTGAGTTACTAAAATGCTATGCATTTAAAATATGATACACCCGTCGCATTGTTTTGCTCAACCGCGCGACGCCGAAGTTTTGAAGCAACACGCAGTGCTCGGGATACTCACTTTATTCAGCGATGAAATACGGAAGGACCATGCGACAAATACAACTGAGCATGGCATGCGACGCTAATGCGACGCGCAAAATGAAACAGCGTGTAGGCTGGCACGGCGGTTTAGTGATACACTTCACCCGGGTGCAGCAACTCAATAAGATACACGATGCGTTCCTATTACTCACTTCCTCTTATTCGTGGAGTCCAACTACAAATCCTTCACGTTTCACACGGTAGCGCAACGTCCTCGGCTCGCCCCCGAGGGCGCGACGACGGCGCAGGCGAAAATTCTTGAATTCCCTAAATGGAGGCCGCCGATCTGCACCAACACTGCGCGCATTCCACCGCCGCGACACGCACACAAACACCGCCGCCCGCTTCGGGAGCCATCCAGGCTGTCCTTGGTCGGTCATTTCTGGTCTGCATGCCTGTTGGAACTGAAACGTTGTCGCCTAACGAGAAAAACACGCGACGGTCCGCGTTTTCAGTCGGGGAACCTCCTGCCACGACCGGCCGCCGACATCGCCGAGGCAGCAGCCATTTTGAAAGCAAGGGGCCTCCCAGCAGGTCCGCAGCGCCCCGCAAGCGCCCCGGAGCATACGCTCCCAGCCGTTGCGTGCGTAGCACCGTATCGCCGGGGCGTTTACGTAGCGTACTGCGCATGCGCAGTCGCGAGCCGCCCCGCCGGGGCGTACGCTCGTCCGGAGCGCGCGCCCAACTAAATCTGTCTAATAACGCAATGGGCACGCACCCGCGCTCCCGACATCAACGCTGCTCATGTACGTGTGCTTCCAGGGCTGCTGTCAGGTGACGGCGCCGGTGTCTTCGGCCGTGCGTTCGGCGGTTTGTATTTGATTTGTCCAGGACTGTACATAGGAAGAACGCACAGAAACAGAAGAAATCAAACCACCTGCGCAGCGCACAGGTGCAGCCAATGTCAGAGGTAACTCCGCTGTTTGCCACTACCATTACAACGCGGGGCACTGCGTAACCGTAGCAGGTGACATCCAGCTAACTCCACTTCTCGCGGTTATTGTGCGCTGCCACAACATTATCGCGGCGCTACCCAGGGCACAAGTAATGGCACTACTTGGAACTGTTAGCGTGAACCGTGGTCACATCTGTACATGGTGGTAACCCCTGCTCAGCCACATACGACGGGTGGTCCGCCCAGAACGGCCAGCTTCCTCGTGGTCAGTGGTTACAGTGTCATACTGACGCATTTACTGCCCTCGCGCTGCATTTCGGCCGCCTCACCAACCTCCCGCGTGCCCCGATTGGCATCTCGAAACACAACAGCACATAACAGAGACATCGGCGCGCACCCACGGCTATAAATTTGAGCTTAGGGTCAAACAAAACTCCCAAGTCTCTGATTTGACATACCCGATTCAGATCTTCGTCACTTATACGATAGGTGAAATTGATATCACCTGTTTTACGGATGTACGACAGCACTTTGGTTTTGGTACTGTTAAGTATCAACTTATTTCTGTTGCACCAGTTCGAAAACGCGGTGATATCACATTGCTGTTGTGCACAGTCTGGGATGTTGCCAATCACTTTGAATATTTTAATATCCTCTGCGTATAGCAAGAACGATTAGTACTGAATTGCTGTCGAAACATCGTTGACAAAGAGTGAAAACAAAAGAGGTGCAAGGACAGAGCCTTGAGGCACCCCGCTGGTGGCAGAGTACGTTCCGGAGTGTTGCCCGTTACAGAGAACATAGCAGTGACTACTGGTAAGGTAGTCACGCAGCAGATCTAGCAACGGATCAGGAATGTTACGATGGGAAAATGTTTTACACAACAATAAATAGGAAACCACATCGAACGCCTTGCTAAGGTCACAGTATACCACGTCAAGTTGGCATCGGTGTCCCACTGCATTTACGCATGTTCCAGAAAAGAAACTAAATTTGTAGTGGTCGATCGGCCACGTATAAAACCATGTTGATTTGAAATAATTTCATGTCTTACTTTGGATGTAATAAGGGAATAAATTATAGATTCAAAAATTTTAGAAGCACTGCACAGGAGGGAAATCTGTCTATAATTTTTTGCATCTGTTTTTGACACGGATTTGTGTACAGGTACAACTTTAGCAATTTTCAAGCAGGTTCGGAAACGTGCCAGTACTACTACAGTTGTTAAACACGCATACAAGCAAATGAGCAAGGATAGGACTGAAAACCTTGAGTATAGCCATGTGAATGCCATCTGGGCCACACTCTAGCGAGGGCTTCGCGTTCCGTAGGCTTTTCATCACGCTTTCTTCCCCTACAAATGCCATGCTCGGTGCCGTACCGCGACAATTGGAGATCGGAGCTGGCGGAACGTCGCAGGTATCTCTATACACCGTTTTAAACTGCTGAGCGAACGCGGCAGGGACGTCATCGATGATTACTTCATCGGAATTCAGAAGAGTAATGCAATCAGTGTTATGCTGGAGTGATCTACTGCGGACATATCTTCATGAATCTTTGGGGCTCCTTTTAAGATTGCTTTCTATGGACGTAATGTATGCAGCTCGATCACGATCATACAGATTTTACAGAGTGACCGGTATTCTTTTCACTCTAACTTCCATTTTGTCTCCCCACTCTTTTGAGCTTCCCTGTGGGCACGCTCTTTGCCTTTTAGTGCCGACTGGAGTTCACTCGAGAACCAGAAAGGACACTTGAAAGACTTAGATTTCTTAAGTGGTATATATCTGCGCATACCTTCTTGAAGTACTTTGGTTAATTCGCTGGCCTGACAATTTGGGTCATTTGACGCGAGGATTGCCGATCAATCAAAATTCGACAAGTACTGGTGAAAACTGATGTAGGCACCTGCAGCAAATTTATAGCGGGGGAATTCGGAAACACGTGGCTTGGCCTTTTGCACATCACTTTGACTAGGTAGTACTATGGATAAGGGTGGATGGTAATTGTCCGGGGTAACCAAACCAGTAGAGCTTATGTTTACACTGAAGTTTTCGATGTTTGAAAAACAAAGGTCAAGTAAGCTCCCAGCAGAGTTCACAACGTGGTTGCACTGTTCAAGACCAGTAAATGAATTGAAGTCCATTAAGGCTAAGGCCTTTTGAAGAACGTGGGTATTGTAATAAGAAATACTAAGGTCACCCCATTCTACTCCCGGCGAGCTAAAGTCACCGAGAATCACGATTCAGTGTCTAGGATGAGAGGAAATTGCGTTTTCAATCGATGTTAAACAAGTTTGAAAAGAAACTGGAGCTATGTTAGGAGCTATGCTAGGAGCTAAGTAAATTGCACCAAGCAGGACGCGTTCACCACCGATGCAACACAAATCAACCCAGACAGACTCATCCTCTGTCTCCAGGTCTGCGCGCCTCACGCACATGAATGAGCTATTGACGGCTATCAAAGCTCCCCCTCCCGTGGGTTTAATGCCACATGTGGCACGGTCACTGCGGAACACATTGTAATAAGGCGGAAAATATTCTTTTGACGAGATAGTGGGTAAGAGCCAGGTCTTCGTAAGAACAACCACAGAAAAAATTGAGGAAGAGACATTACAAAAAAACTCGTTTGCTTTAGTCCTTAGACCATGAACATTTTGATACAAAACGTTAAGGGACCTATTAATCATTGACCTGTTAATTCTCTATCTCACATGCGTGCAGATGACGATCATGAAGAATTCCCTGGAAAGGTTTAAAGAGGCAGTTTGTCGGCCATAGGCCCGGGTCCTGCAGCTTCTGAAACGTTTTGTCGTCAACTGCAACGTAAAATGAGGCGTAGGATTCATACTTGGTTTTCAGGCGTTTGCACACTAACGGTGCGATCGCCACGCTGGGCAGACACTGGGCAGACACTGTTTCAGGAGCAAGCTTTGTCACGAACAGCACCTTCGATCGCCGATGTTAACTGGCGACCGACAACGTTGTACTTGTTGCCAGTGCGAAGCACGCCGGTGACCGTTCCTTGGTTGGACGACGAGAGCGTGTAGCCTGTAGAAGTGGTGGGCTCTCACCAGTGGTGGACGAGTGCGAAGGCGTGTCCGAGGCAGCAGTTCTGGGTGCTCTCGGCTGCACTGGTCCCATGGGCCCGCATACAGACCGCGAGAGCGCCGTCTGTATGCGGGCCCATGGGAATAATAATAATAATGTCATATTTACTTTATAGCACTGCAGGAATGAAGGAAGGAAGAAAGACTTTGTTGAATGCCTGCAACAGACACAGTGTGTACACTACCCCCGAACGTAGCCCCTCGTCGATCCCGACGCCATTCCTACTCGGACCACCCCTTCGCTACTCGCTACAGTGTTGGACGCCGCTACCCCGTAAGGGAGGGCGTCGCACGGCAGCTTTCGCTCCGGTGCTGCTTTTCGAGGGCTGCCAGGACCTGCTGGACGGCTGATAGTTGAGTGTCCTTGTCACAACTGCGCACTGCTTCGTGGATCCACGGTGGTAGGTTTGTCCTGGTTGCCTGCTCGTTAGGTCGCCCTTCACAGTCCCACAGTAAGTGGGCGGTCGAGGCCCTTGCATTGTTACACAACAGGCACGTGTCGTCCGTACAGACTTCTGGCTATATGTGCTTCATGACGACCGGGATCATCAGTGAATTCCAGCACTGAATACATATTTGGGCCAGCCCAAGCCGAAAAAGGCTTGTGGGGCCGTGCCCGGCAGTTGCTGCCAATTACGGACATAGCGAAACAAATATTGTCGTTTGATTATGTTCGATGCCCAGCTGTAATATACCCAAGAGTCCTATTTTCGGGGCCAGCCAAAAAAATATCTGCGCTAACGGTGAAAAGTAAACTTGTTTCATTGGAATATATTATGTATTTACTTTTTCAGAGATATTAACGGCCTAATTGGTATACAAAAAGAAAAGAAACAGATCTAATATGTTACCCTGTACCATGGTGTGGGTCATCATTCACTGGTTTTGTTGTTGAAATGTATTCTGCAATTTCAACGAGCTGCGATCGATGACGAAGATAAGATGATATTAGAGAATGAGCTTTCTCGCGAAATCCGTTTCGGTGTAGCTTATGGAGCAGAATATCGTGATAGACGTTATCAAGTGCTTTTGGAAAATCAAGGAAAACCTTTACGGCAACGTTCATGTTTACAAAATGTTCCAGGATAAACTCTTTTTGATCGATCTGTACCAGCTGAGATGATTTAGTTTTTTTAAATTTGTATTGAGCCAGGAAAAGATATGATAGCCACCACAAAAAGAATATAAAACATTTTCTACCCCTGTAGACCTAATAGGAAAAATGAAAATAGGCCGGTAGTTTGAGACACCGTTACGACGGTCCTTCTCAAGTAATACTACAAATTTTTCGAGCTGCATATTGGGCAGAATAATTCCAGTTGACAAAAAGTGATTAAAAAGGTGTGTTAGACATTTTGCAGTTGACGAAAATTGCTTAAACAGGTGTTTTAGACATTCTCATAAAAATCAATGACAAACTTTACACGCTTTATCTGGAAGCCGTTCACCTCAGAGGAATTACTGTTACTTAGAGAGATAAGCGCAGCGATGACTTCAGTTTCAGCGACGGGATCAGGAAAAATAGTTTTGTTAATAGAGCAACTTAAGCATCTTAAACTTTCAGTACTTGTTGAAACTTTGAAACAGTAGGGGCGGAAAGATAAAAAATCATTAAAAGTGTTGGCTAAAAATATTCCTTTTAGTATCGCATCATTGTTTATAGGTTTTTTTGTAGGCTCAAGGGGATCTCCAAGCATCGCATTTCTATTTTCAGAAATTCTTCAGGGCGTCCATTACAACTAAAAGAATAAATTCGTAAGGGATTTTCGCTACATAGATCTCTTTAGTGGCGTAATTGCAAAGAGTTTTAAAAGTTTTGAAGATGTCAGCATTCCTAGTTTTTCAATATTTTTTACGACATTTATCTCGTTTTTTTGCCAGCCTAATCAGGTCCTGAGTTATCGAACGTTTATGGACACTTTTGGTTGGGTATACGTTTTGTATAGAAAACCAGCGTTATTTGCATGGGTGAATTTTACCAGAAACTTGTCGTACGTAGCATCAGAGCTACTCTCTTTAAAGACATTATTCCAATTCGTTCAACCCATGCACTCTCAAAATATATTTATAGAGTACGCTGTTTGACCCGGGAAAGCGCTGATTACGTACGGAAGTTTTTCTAATAGCATAGCGCTTCACAGACAGAAACACGGGGAGGTGGTCAGTGAGAGCCAAGTTTACACCAGATCTGAAAAAACTTTCATCATTGTTTGTAATAAAAAGGTCTATGAGAGTATCTGAAGTAGCTGTGAGTTGTGTAGAAGATATGGTGTTGCGGTAGGATTGAATACTAAGCAAGGTTTTAAATTTTGTCTTCATTTTGCTATCGAATACTAATAATATTCAAGTTACCTCCCATGATGCGGCTATAGCCGCGTGAATTGATAAATTCCAAAAAAAGAACCCAGAAAAGAAAGACACTCTGAAATTGCGCTGTAAGGTGGACGGTAGCAAACGCCAAACACTTGCGTGCCATTCTGAAGAACTAAGATTTCGTAATCGGATGTTATAGAACAAATGTGGTTGAGAAGTTCACATTCCATAATACTTGAAAGCAATATTGACACACCACCTCCTCATCTAAGATTTTGATTAGGATACTAAGACTTATGTCCAAATAATTTAAAAACCTTTGCTTCAGAAGTAACCCATGTTTCAGAGAACAATATAAGATCAAACCGCGGTTTAACACAGCTAAAATAATCCAGGCGAGTTTATTTATTTTACATCTCAGATTGAAATGGAAACAGTTGCAATGTTGCTTATCATCAAGCCCGATACAGCCGCCAAGTTCCAACAAATGTGGTTGGATATTTGTAACAGACGACATGAACAAATCTAGACAAAAGAGAAACAACAGGGGCGCGAGAGCACTACGCAGCGTTGACTTCTTCATGGTGTTTTGTTGAGATTTTACTCTCCGTGAGATTACGAGATTTTACTCTCCGTGAGGATACCCCGGTACGCCTTGATGATGATGATGATGATTGATTGATATTGTGATCCCCTTTGTAGCAAGGTGATGACTTGTCATCTTACCAAAAAAACTAAAAAGAAACGAATATACGTATGTTTTACACTACTCGAATAATACTGAAGTCGCTCTTAGGGCACGCACAAAAAACTTATTACAACGTGCTTATTTGTTTCTGTTACAGGCGGTAGCTGTATTAGGCAATATTACCCTCTCGGTTTTTCGTCCACCAGCATTGTAATTTTGTTTTCGTCACCCCGAAAGTCTTGAAGTTACATGCCTCTGTGCTACCCTTAACTCCTAGGGATACTGGAAGCCGAATCCCTAGATCTGGATAGATACCGTCGCATTCTAACACTACATGTCGCAAAGTTTCGGTTTCTTTTCCGCAGACCACGCATACCCCATCATATTGTGTATATTTCCGTACAAAGCTCTTAGTTTGCAAGCAACCTGCTCTAGCCTGAAATATCAAAGCACCGCCTTTTGAATTATCGTGGAAATTTTTCTTTCTCAGGTCTAACGTGTCAGCCCTACACATCTCAAACGAAGTTTCAGCTTCCATTTTTTCTCTCAATGAATTCCTTTCTACCTGCCTTGCCTCTTTCACTTTCCATATGTAATCGTTAGCCTTATAGTCTTCCTTGGCGACTGTGGGTCGACGCTTTTCATGTATAGGTACCTAAAAACTTTAGCTCTCCACCTACGTTGACCCATTGTTCTCAACTGCTCTCAAAACATACTTTACTCTGCGCTTGTAGAACTTCAAACGAGGCCCTGCCCATATCTCCCTGAACACATAAGGTACGGCACCAATCAGATAAGGTTATCCGATTGGTGTAAAACAATTAGTTAA
The DNA here is from genome assembly GCF_048455015.1 of Haemaphysalis longicornis. Lineage (NCBI taxonomy): Eukaryota > Metazoa > Arthropoda > Arachnida > Ixodida > Ixodidae > Haemaphysalis > Haemaphysalis longicornis. Next base: position 64,563 of record NW_027526212.1, read on the forward strand.
ATATGAAGCCTAGTAAAACCAGTTTCATAAATTTTACACTCCCATCAAAAGCAAATTACCTCAATACCCGTCTCTGCCTTGGCACACATCTATCTACCCTTCACATTACACATTCCTAGTAGTGGTGCTCGATAAACATTTAAAATTTCACTTGCACATCAAGACACTTATTAGTAAAATTGGGTTTGATATTTATGTACTAATTAGAACTCGCGCATATTTTCCTCTGCCAGTTCTCTGTACTCTTTACAACTGTTTTGTACACAGTCATTTAACATATTTTTTAGGTTGGTGGGGAAGCACCTATGATGTTCATTTATCACAGCTTACTCCTTTGCAAAACCGAGCCATCCGATTCATTCATTTCAGCCATCCGATAGAGAGTGCTCCAAACTTATATTTTGACCTTCGAATCCTACCCCTTCTTTTTGAATATGAACTAGAAATCTGCATTTTGTTCCATCCGCAAGCAATAATTTACTCTCCCCATTTATTACAAAACCAATAAAAATGTTTTCTAGTATCTACCTTGGCATAATGTATCAACGTGTTTCTATTGTAGCGCCAATTTTTGCAGTCCTTCTGTTCTTATGTCTAATCCTTTTTACTGCAATGTTTGATGTACATTTGTTTTTATTGCTACAAATGAATGTATACATGTGTGCTATATACTATATACATATAGTATTGCATTCAGCCTGTTTTTGCTCATTTTCTTTTGATGTATTGTTTACTTGTTGTTTACTCTAACGCTGTTCTGTTGCGCACCTTCTCACAGGAGGTCCCCCCGACAGTTTTGTAATTACGGGATCTTCTTCTGTATTACTTCAAGTACGCTCTTTTAAAACGTCAAAATAAACTTCAACTTCAACTTCAACTGTCTCGTTATTTGTTTTAAAACGAAAGTGTTTTATTCCCGGATACACGAAGATCTCGCTGATGTCATATCCGTCACGGAAGTGACGCCATTACAACATAGCAAGCGGCCTGTAAAAGGTGCACCTCTGCACGCAGGATCTTCTTGTGGGTAAGCGACCTATATAATTTGGTGTCTTGATATTTTAGCACAAAAGTGGTTTACGCCACGGTGCCACAAGATTTTACTGAAGTCACATCCGTCGCTGAAATGACGCCAGTACACCTTTGTTGAAGTGACCCGGCAGCAGGACGTAGCTCACCAAGCATACACGCAAGAGAGCCGCCGACCCGTAAATCATGCTGAGCTGCAGATTTCGCTGAACATTTCACTTTTGTGTTTTACTGATTCCTATGACAGAGGAAGCAGCCATAGTTTCTTTTTTCATGCACTCCTAATGCTAAACGGCCTACCGTTCTCTGGTTCACTTCAGGGCCTGCTAAAGCACCTGATTTTAGGCAGAGTACGGCATTCGCAAGTGTGAGACCCGGAATCATTACTCGTGTCCAAATTCCGTTCACTACTTTACATTTGGTGTCCCCACACATAACTACATGCTTCATTACAGGTGCATATCACTTTCCCTTACCCTTAAATTGCTCCCCGTGAGTTCTTAAGAAGTTACCCCTTGGTTTATCCACGTGCCCAAATATTTATATTAGTTAGCACTGGGTAGTTCCCCATGCTGGATTGAGACTGCGTCAGTGCATTGATTGATTGATTGTTTAGATTGTAGGGTTTTAATGCGCCGACGCAACGCAGGCGATGAGGCGCGCCGTAGTGGATGGCTCCAGATTAATTTTGACTACCTGGGGACCTTTAACGTGTCCCGAAATCTCGAACACACTACGGGCGTTTTTGCTTTTCGCCTCCATAAGAAAGCGGCCGCCGCGGCCGGGAATCGAACCCGCGACCTCGTGCTCAGCAGCGCAACGCCTTAGCCACTGAGCCACCGCGGCGGGTACTGCGTCAGTGCAACCATAATGGCCGGTTTTACTGCCCCACCATTTAACCCGATGTCGGTGGCTTTCTGACTGCTAATATTTATGAGCCGTTGCATATCGGTCTGGTTATCAACTAAAAGAACAATGTCTGCGTAGAACATTGCTTGAATACGCTGTGGTATTACTTCGCCTTGCAACATTTGCGTTAGATTAAATCTTAATTTACTTTCTCCTCATTTCTTTTCAAGGCTTGCCATGTACAGCATAAAGAGTATTGAGTTTAAAGGACATCCCTGTTTCCGTCCCCGATGGGTGTTGACCTGCTGTGCTCATTTCCGCCCTTCCCACGTCAGGTATACTCTATTATCTTGATAAACTGCTATAAGGAACGGTATTAACTCTATTCCCTGGAGTTTCAGCATTCTCCACAGCAGTTCTTTTTTTTCGTTGCCATATGCCGGTTTAATGTCTAGGTACGTAGTTCGTAATGTTATATTCTGCACTTTCGTAATTTACGAACAAATTATCATCTAATCACCTCTTTTGTCTACATCCATTCTGCGGTTCTCCAACAATTTTATTTTCTTGCCTCCATACTTGTATTTCTGACTTTAACGCCTACGTTACGAATCGATACACCACTGAGGTTACTGTAAGTAGTCTGTATGAATCAATACCATCTTTGTTGCCTCTTCCTTTACATATTAAATTTATTTTACTTTATAGCCAATCCTCCGGTATTTATTTGGCTTTCATCACCTCATCCATTGGCCTCATAAACAATGCCTTACTTTTACGTCCAGACAGGTTTATCAGCTGCATTGGTGTTCCTTCCGGGACTACTGTTGTTTGGGGCGAAACCTTTTGCTCTGCTTCTTTTCCAATCGAGGTTAGTCAAACTCACTTCCTTTTCCGGGGTCTTCTGTGGCGCTGATGTTATCATTGCAGGCTTACCTACCTCTATTTCGCTGTACTTCTCACTAATCACTTCATGAATATGCGCCAACGCCTGCCCTCCTTTTAAATGTTTCCCCTCCCCATTAATCATAAATTTTTGATCGATATCGTGTCTTCCGCTTAGAAATTTTTCATGGTTGCAAAACTTTTTGGATGCGCTTTTGTCCTTCTTCCATATTTCTGCAAGCCATTGTGGCCCTTTCTGCTTGATCTTTGCTTGCACCATTTTCCGCTCCTCTAGTTTTTTCCCGGTAGATATCCCAGTGTTTCTTCACTACCTCCGGTTGCATACCAGTTTGTTTTCCTCTCTGTGTTCTCTCTACTTTTTTCGCTCGTGACTAGCCTCTTTTATTTCTTGATTCCACCAGCTTCTCGGCTTTTTCTTCCCTTTCCATCGGTTTCTTTGCTTGGTTCCATTCATCTTATGCTTTATGAACGCGGTCATTTCGTCATACTCCCAATATGTCTCTGGAAACCATTGATTTTGTCTTCCATCATATCAGTGATTATGTTTAACTGTTCATTGGTGGCGCAGCGATGGGCCCTGTGATCGCTGCGCGAGCTGCCGCCGCTCCTCCGCGGCGTTCCCTGGATGAGCGCAGCGTGGCTGATAGGGGCTCATGCAGTGTTCTAGTCCTCTTTCGCTTGTTTTCGCCTTTCCGCGACATCAATAACTTGTTATGATGGCGTCTGTAAGAAAATAGTACATTTAGGGCCCTTCAAAAAACATCTGCGCATAGGTAGAGGGCTCGAGAGCCAGCAAGAGCTCTCCGAGGGGGTGGTTCTGTGCGCGTTTTGGCGGCTACTAATATATTCGGCGATGGCGGCAGCATATTACCACGGTCACCTCCGAATACATCAACACAAGATAATTTTATTGTCGCTCCGTTTATACCTGATACTGGCGCAGTAAGAGGTGTGTTTTGTTTTGGAGCGCGGATAACCAAGTCTGCTTTTTTTATTGTATACGACTTAGAATAATATGATTTGGAGATGTCAGCATCCAACACCTGATAATAACTTGACCCGTTCGCGAAAGTGTAGGCCACCTTGAAAATTTTGAGTATATTCCAAGGTTGCGAGTCGTAAAATTATTATGTGCCTAGTCAAGCATCATAGCAAGAACTGTGGAAAGCAGCGAAACCACGGAAAAATAAGCGCTCTGCAATTCCACAAGGGACAGAACAGCTTGTACGAGATTAAAAACACTCTCCTGCGCTGCTTCTAAAATGCTAAAAGCGTTCGTCTGGTAGTGCTCATATACCAACTAAATGCAATATGCACTTATATTTCGCAAGAAGGGGGTGACGCATAAATATGGTTGTGTATAAATGCGGAGCGAAATGAAGAAACGAACGCTTTAGTTATCGCACGAAGAAGCTGAGCGTTCACTTTCCCTTTGTTTTTCGACTTTAACGATCAGCTCATCACTCGGCGGACGCATTTTGGAGTATACCGGGTAAGAAGCTCACAAACGATGACAGGTGTCGTTGGAAGAGTGTCGTATCTGATAACGTCCTCTGATTTCAGTTTCTTCTATATTCTGTAGGCTCCCTGTGTCATCTGATGATGTTACGAAGAAGTGTTTAGTCGCGAATGCGGATTACGCTTAGGCCCGTCTCCGCGCTGCTTGCGGAGGATAGATAAATGTTTGCTAGCGCTCACCTTGTGAAAACACGACCCAGCATCAAATTTTTGTCGCGTCCTAATTCCCGACAATCATTTTGAACGAGTATAATTTTTTATTATACGTCGTACTCTTTTCGTAGAATGTTCGTGATATTTATGCCACATTAGCTTGTACAGGGTAGTGATCAATATCTGAGGTCTGACATTGGCAAGCATACTTGGCGTGCTGTCATGCATGAGTGTTCCGGTAGTATATGTAAGCACACGAACCCGATTTACATTGTATTTTATAACCTTAGCATGACAATTTCTGTAAACCTGCTTACGGAGACGCTCTTAGTAGATTTGAGAGCAGTAAAATGTCAATAAGCTCTGTGCATATGCCGATTTCGGGATGCCAGCCTGTGACACGCACCTGGCGCCCATACAAACCGAATGTACCGCACTAGGACGGCGTCAGAAACATATAGTCTCGTAAATACACCCTAGTTTCAAACAGTGTGACTGCTTCACATGAAGATGCATTTCGAACGTATACAAAACGCAATTCCCAGTGGTTAACGTGCCCCAAAAGCAGCGGTGACAGTAGGGAGTTGGCCAGAGCTTCCCGCGGCTGCTTTCGAAACGGGCCGCTAGAGGGATATCAGTGACGCCTCTACACGCAGCGCTCCAGGACTATAGCCGCAGGGTGAAATCCAACCACACCTCGGCAAAACTGGGCGCCACTCACTCACACTCACAATAAATATTTTCTCGTGCACCCACTCACATTTACGCTCGGCAGTCACCCTCACCACTCGCATTTACTCGCGCTCACACTCACTACGCGCCCTCCACCCCTCGCAATCATCCCGCTTACGCTAACCACTCGACGTGAACACTCGCGTTCACTCGCGCTCATGCTCACCACTCGCCATCACCACTTGCACTCACTCCCGCTCACCATTCGCCGTCACCACTTGCACTCACTCCCGCCCAACATTTTCCGTCACCACTCGCACTCACTTGCGCTCACGCGCACCACTCTTCGTCTGCCCTCGCACGCGAGTGTGCGCAGGAGACCCCCCATGAGGCATGAAGCCGGACAGTACGCCCGTACATTACGTACATTACGACGCCGTATGCATTACGACGCCCGTATGCCATTCAGATTATATTCCTAAATCAACACGCCAGCAGGAAATTAATTCTAGGCATGAGCTCAGTCACGACATGATGCCGAAGCTAAATACAAGTCCTGTCAGTAACAACCATCACAGCGAACGGCTCGTGCGACGAATAGCCAACAGCAAATACAAGCGTAGTAGAGGCGCTCACCGCGGTAAGTCCCGCCGATTTCGCGAGTAGCGTGAGTCCACTCGAGAGTGGTGAGCCGGCCTCATGGCGAAGGCACTCGCATTCGCGAATGGTGAGCGCGGCTCCCGGCGAGTTGGTCTCGCACTCACGACTGATGAGTGCGGCTCTCCGTGAGTGGCGCTCGCACTCGCGAGTGGTGAGCGGTGCTTACTGAGCATGGGGCTCGCAGTCACTCGCACTCACAATCCCCAGTCCAAAACAATGGCGAGGCTTACTGACCACTCACTCATGAGGGGTGAGTGGGGGTGAGTGGGGGTGTGTAAGTGCACTCGTGAGTGAGCCTGACGACCTATGAATCCAACGCTGTGAACATGGGGCACAAGTGGCAGCAGAATTTTGTTGGCGGCAATACCACATTTTCTCCTCACCTTATTCCACAGGTCTGTTTTCTTCTTCCACACATAGATGACGTTATATGTTATATAACAACTTCGCGTGCAGATACGCCTGGCTCTTTAATTACTTAAAAAGTTTAAGATAGGCTTGCTGTGAGAATAAAAAGTTGAGTTAAAGGTCATCCCTTGCGTAGGCCTTTTTCCACGGAAAACAACCGCAAAAACTTGGATGTAGGTGTGTGCGCATAAGACAGACAAACAACGACGGGCCTGTTTTCTTTTATAAAGGTCGTCAAATTGGAACGTCCTGATCAAGACGTGTTTTTAGGTGCGTATATAATTGGTATGCATACGGGTACCGCTGACAACAAAAGCCGCGTTTTATTTCTTGTGATTTCGTCCGATGAATAAGAAGTATCGTCTGAACTTCTTGCGAAGATAAAGATCTCTAGCTTTATTTTTTTCCCATGTTTTTTTCGGCTTGCATTTGCGTGGATGGCACAAAGCAGCCGCAAACAAACTCCAAATGTCAGGTCTGCAGAAATAATGTCAAGTAACGTGACGATGGTAGTCTTTCCGTGACGGCTGAAACAAAAATAATTGGGAAGGAATTTTGGAGATACCATTCTTGTGATGGGAGCATTCCAACAAGCAACCAATAAGTTACACGCCGGCTTGATGGCAATAGAGTTTGATTATAGGAAGGATAAAAAATAAGTTCGTAGCGTGCTTCGAAGTTGGTATTCAGAAAGCCCGAAGACCCAGTTCATACATCTGGGCTCTATACGTGATGTGCGTTTATAAAACATTTACAGTCCATCTACATGGATATGTGCAGCGGTACGGCGATAATGACCCTCTACAGCAGGTTGTTTGCAAGAGAATTACTATCTAAAATTTGTATGGAAACACCGCAAAGACTTAGAAAATAAGAGAGTTTTTTTTTTTCCAAGACCGCCGCCTTTGCGTGGTTTCTATGAAGAACCAGTACCACCTCAATTGATAGTCCGTAGTTTATTGTGGAAAAGATTGCTGCCACCCAAGAACATTGAAAAATAGATTAGCAGCATAGAAGCAGCGCTAATTTGTCTGTGGCCTAGCGATAGCCCCAGTAGCAACTCTCCCGCGAGAGACCACTGCGTTTTGGTCATACTTGAGCGTGGACTTGGAGACCACGTAGATATCCATAAGAAAAATGTTAGAGAATATTCCTGACACTTAAAATACAATATTTTTCTGGGCATTGGGCGTATAAAAAGTTAGTGTCGCTTTCTAGAGTATTAAAAATAGTCGAAGGCGAGACACTGACGTCCTTGAACTGAAATCAGTAAAACATGCGCTTGACGTCAAAGCTCCCGCCCTAACCAATATTTTCAGTCTCCCACATTCCCCAAAAATGCAATTACCTAGGGCAACGGTTGCTTACAGGGGTGGGAGGGGGGGAGGAGACCAAAACATTAGAGGCAACTACCGAGGAATATTAGCGGTATTTCCTTAGGGCCTAATAAATGTTATAATGAATATCTTAAATATAGTGGCTCCAATCCACGCTGTGAGCTTTAAACGACACCCACAACAATTACCCATGCGACGTCACTTTAATTCACACACGTGGTGCTAAAAAGAGTGAAACCAGAGATTCTGCCATCCGTTAATCAGAATTCGCGGGGCGGCATCCCGAAAGCAGCAACGTGGGCCACGGCCGGGCTAGGGCGGCGGGTGCCGCCGCTGTAACCCGACCGAGAGTCGGGAGAAAGAAAGCGGGGAGTAGCGTCTTTCGAAAGGTGAGACAGCGGAAGCTAGCCATCCTAATCTGTAGCGCGGCGCTACACCACCGCATGACACAAGCGCAGACACCGAAACAATTCGGCCTGTGATCTTAGTGATTCCCATTTATGACGATTAAAACTTGTTTGTTTAGAAAATGTGATAATTGCGAGAACGCTATTTATTCCTACTATTCGGAGCCAGTTGCTCCTTTCGCCTTTGTATTACCTGTAAAGCACAACCGATTTGGTATTTACCAATTTAATAAACGGAGTCCCATTCGTGGAAAGCAGTGCGCAAAAGGTAGCGTTTCTCTAACGGCCAGATGTCTGTATGTGGTATGTGTTTTCCCGCCCCGAAAATGAACCCTTAAAGTATCCTCGCCATACGACAACTTACTTCCGTCGGGACTGGGTTACCCAGGAGGTGCTGTCGAACAAGTTAATCAAGCCGTGCGACGGAAACGCGCAATGGGTGCGAAGCTCCGACAAAACAGGCCGAAAACAATCTCCGCTCAATCTGACGAAAAAGCCGTTCCGCCGACGCGCCCGCAAGCGAGCAGGCAGCTCCACGCGGGGTACATTGATAAATTCGCCGCGACATGTACAGTGTGCTCCGTGAGTGAAAACCGCCCACTCCCCGTCCCCTCCCCCCCACGCACCGCCACCGCCGCCGCCGCGTTGGGAGTTTATTCTACCGCGCGCCGCGAAAGAACTGTTGGCTGGTAGAATTAGAGAGCTTTGCTTTAAAAGTAGCATCTGATCTCAGACTTCCAGTGCTGTTTGAATGAAGTCGTTCGACAAAATCCGCCTCTTTAGCCGTACAAGAGGCAATGTTGAAATACATAGAAAATAAGGTAATGATGTTGGCTATCTACGCACATTTTAGCAAAGCGTTCGACATCGTAGTACACAAGCTGTTATAAATGCATCAATATAAATCTCACACTCGTCAAATATATGCTTGGGTGCCTCAATGCATTAATAATAAATCAGTGATTTATTATTTTTTATAAATGATAGTACGTATGGACACAATAATTAGGATAACAATCTACACTGATCGCAATGTATTTTTTCATGAAAATGATTTACCACAGATTTTGTCAAATGCAAGTTGAATTTGTTATCAGCTTCAAACTTGGTCTGAACTAAGCAGTAATTATTGAACGAATAAAAGACTGAGTGCATTATTTTCGGTTCTGCCACTACCTTATAACATACCAACTGGGCCTCCTTGATTCAATTGCGCCCAGGTGACACGCGCCGACGTATTCGTGATGTAGCAGTCGGAGCGAACAGCTTGGGCATCCTCAGTGTCTCTCGGCGACCCGGCAAAAAAGCTTTATTTGTGTCGCGCATGCACCCTGACACTTCTGCGCCCGACGTTCTGAAGTTTGTGATTACAGTTGTTACTGACAATAGCGCTGACTGAAATGAGCTAAAAAGCAACTATTCAACCTATGCATCCTTTCACATTAGTGTCCGTACCGATTCCTTCGCTGTCCTGAATGACGCTACTATCTGGCAAAATCGATCCTTGCTCCGCTCTTTAGGGGGGTTTCTCCGCGAGGAACAAGTGCTACGCGTTAATAAAACCACTTCGGAATGAGTTTCACAACCTACTATCACAATGCTCATGAGTTACGCATAAAATCTTAGCCATTTTACAAGAACGTCATCTTGAATAATTACGATGCGTACTGTATCACGGTGATTTGGTTGCCTTCACACATTGTTTCTGTAGACTACTTTGCGGATGAATACAAAGTTTTTTGGGATGAGCGAAATTGTGTTACGACAGGCCAAAATTTTGGCGTGGTTTGATGAAATCGTTCTGTGTGGTCAGACACTCTGATTTTGAGCTGTATTGTGATTGCCTATGGGTTGAGGAGAAGGTGAATGGTGCGCGAAATGTTCTTCTTGGTGTCTACTACTTACATCCAGATCTTGAAATTCTGTTCGCATCAGCTCTTCAGAGTTGATTTCCGAAGTAAAAGGGGAGAACTACAAAATTCCTCTCTTGGGCGACTTTATTGTGACTGGGTCTTGGCGGGACCCCGAAGAAAATGTCAGTGGAATGTTCGGAGCAGCTAATTTGTTTAATTTCTTTTCTTTGAACGACATCCAGCCGGCTGTCTTACATCTAAACCCCGATTGAAATGTTTTAGACGCTGTATTTACAAACTGCCGCTCACGCGATGTTCATAAACTCCCCGATCCTGTTGTGGCCGTTGATGCGTGGCATCCTCCTTTTGAAGTTGCGGCTCACGTATCTATTGCGCGTGACAGGAGCGGGATCATTTCTAGACACGACTTTGCTCGCGGTGATTAGACGTCTCTTTAGCAATCTCTCGAGAATGCTCACTGGTGTTCTGTGCACAAATGCGCCCTCTGTTGACCTGGCCGTTTATGACCTAACCGAAATTGTACAAAACGGTATATGCCGCCACATACAAAAGCACTGAAATCGCTTTACTATATTTCCTTGTTGGTTAGGCCACAAGGTATGAAGCGCGCTTCGAAAAAAAAAAACGTAATTTCCAGCGCTTGTTAAAGGCTCACATGACAAGTTTTCTTTCACAAGTTTCAAGAAATCCTAGTCTTTCCCGGGACAAAAAGATGTTTATCCACTACACTGAATCATCTTTTACGGGCTCCCCTCGTGAGTTCTGGTGATATATTAGGTTCAGCAGACGTCATGCATGCGATAGTATAACTATTCAGGAAGGTGACAACTTTGTGTCTGACCCGGAAGGCGTATGAGAACGTTTTGCACGTCATTTCTTTGACCTAGTATACGTGATCTGACTGGGACAGCGAACTGTGCTTCCAGTCTCATGGACCAGTATTGCAAAGCCCGAACATTACCGACAATGATGTCGTGTCTGCTATTCGCAAACTTTTATCGAAAAAGTCAGCGGGCTGTGACAGGATTCCCTGCTCCGTCGTGAAAGACTGTTGCGTGGTCTTTGCACCTCTGCTCTGTTATATCATACGCATGTCACTTGTTCAACAACATTTTCCACCAGAGTGAAAATTAGGCACAGTTGTCAGTGTGCCCAGGTCCGGAGGAGCCTTTATCCCCGCCAACTCTAGGACAATCTCATCGTCGTCTTCCTTTTTCAAAGTCTTCGAGAAAGTCATGCATCGTTGCCTACTAGCAGCAATGCGTCCATTATTTCATTCCAAACTGCACGGCTTCATGCTCAGAAGATGAGTAGAATCATATATCTAGCATGTTTTCTAATCGACGTCGGTCCTTCAGTGATCTCGCGTTGACGGGTAGATGCGGTATATTTCGTCTGTTGCAAGGCCTTTGACTCTGTTAATCATCGCTTACTGCTTCGCACAATGTCAGCATATGGTCTATCCCGTGAGGTCTTTCATTGGTTCAGCAGTTGATTCATTGGTTCAGGTCCATCATTGTCTGTTATGAGGGCGTCACGTCCACGAATTTTGTGATGATATCAGCAATGTTTCAAGGCTCGACACTTGGCCCTCTTGTCTTCAACATTTTTGTAATGACATCCACCCCGTGTTTGGGCACTGCTCGCTCTCTCAGTACGCCGATGATATGCAGCTCTATCGCGCGATTTCTTCCCCGGATGATCGCGTCCTGGTGCAAAATGACCTCATCGCAGTTTCGGTATGGTGCAGCAGCAACTATTCAAAGCTCAATCTGTTCAACAATATAGCCATAATATATACTCGTAAGACTGCCCCGCCCAATTTTTTATACTCTATTTTTGGTGTACCCGTAGAACGCTGTACTGGAGTGCGTGATTTTGATGTAATGAGAGACGTAAAACTACTTTTGAACTCACACGTAAACCACCTGACGAATTCTTGTCTCCGAATGTTTGGCGTGATTTCCCAGGCCACCAGTGAAGTCACTGACCGATCATGTTTTGTCTGCCTCTACGGCACCCGCATTTTACCGAAGCTCGACTGTGCCAGTGCTCTTTGGAATTGTTTAAACCCCTCGTCGTCTCTTCGGCTAGCACGGGTTTAGAAACTGCTTCACTGGCACAGCATTTTATCTTTACTAACCAGTGAGCAATTATGTGCACGGTGGGCTTCTCAAGCTCCCGAATATTGATAAGCTAAGGATTAGGCATTCCAGGCGTAACCTGGTTTTTCTTTTTAACCGCATTCATTCTAAGTCTGACAGCCCTTGCCTTGTAAGATCTGTTCATCTGCGAGCGCCAAGCATACCACTGTGGCTGCATGGCTGGAATTCAAAGCTATTTAACTTCAGCACTAGCTTGGTGCTGGAGTTAAATAGCTTTGAATTTCACAATCAGTATTACCTACAAATAAACGGCACTGCGATGGGCACTCGACTGGCACCCCTAATATATTCATGAACGATCTCGAAACAAAATTCCCATCAACCCGTAAAATTAGGCCATTTCTTACAAACGCTTTCGGGACGATGTATTCCTTATTTAGACCGGTACGCAGGAGCACTTAATCGACTTAATCGAGTGTTTCAACAAGGCTCATCCAAGCATCGCATTCACTTATACCTATTCAACCACGGGAATCAATTTCCTTAAAGTGCATATAAATACAGACAAAGGAGAATTGATCACTACCGTGTACAAAAAACCTACCGATAGTCAGCAGTATCTGCACTTTGACCGTTGTCATCCGTGCCACTGCAAAACGAGTATCCCATACTCGCAGGCCCACCGATTTGGGAGAATTTGTTCCCGCACCGAGGACTTCGAGGCAAACGCAGAAAACGTGCGCAATGTACTCCGAAGCAGCAATACCCACCCCCCCTAGTCAACGACGCTATTTGCCAAACGGGCAAACTTGGTCCCCGAGAGTTCCTGCACCATGAAAAAGTACTAAACCAGAAAGGGAGAGGAAACCTGGTTCTGACGTTCGGGGGCAATTCCCCGAACATGAACAAAATCTTGAAAAAGCATTTCAACGTGCTACGACAGAGTGAATGGCTTTTGAAAATATTGCCCACCCCTCCTCGTGTCGTATACAGGCACCCCAAAAATATTAAAGATTACCATGTACAAACCAAAACTGAGACGACACCGAAAGGTGGGTATCAACCATGCGGAAAGGCACGGTGCCGCGTGCCGCGTGGTGCTTTCTGCCACAACCATGGTGGCAGAAAGCACCAACTCCTGTTTTAGATATCTAATTCACGCGACACTCGGCTGCGACTCTTCTAATGTCGTGTACCTTCTGGGGTGCGGTGTTTGTGGCATTCAATACATTGGACAGACGGACACGGCATTCCGCATGTGCTTCAACAACCATCGCGCACGTGTTCGTTCACTCCCAGATCTACCCTTATCTCCGAAAACCACCCGTTCGATTCTATCAAAGTTACACTTTTACAGAGTGGATTTTCTACTACAAGAGAACGCGAGCAACGTGAATATTACATTATTCACGAATTGAATACCGTAAAGGCAGGAATGAATGTTAGCCCGGGCATTATGTCGTCTATACATGCTGTTGAAAATCTGGCTGAGGAATAATTCGCTAGCTAAATTGTAAGCCTATGTGTTGTTTAAACAAGTAATCAAGCTATTCATATTTTATTCATTTCCTTTCTGGGGTTTCCGAACAGGCGGCATATACCACGAACAGCCTCGAGGCGCCCGCCGTCGTTAACTCCAACAAAGGACCCGAGCCACGCCCGCGTGCCAGTAGATTATTGGATAAGCGCCCTTCCCCGGGTTCATGGTCAGGGACGATCCCTTCGACTGCCCGGACAGAGCGGAGGAATAGACCTAAGTATGATGAACGCCGCCAGCCCGTCCTGCCGGTCGGCGGAACCTTGCATGTTTTGAGCCACAGTTCGGAGATCGTACCTACACTCTTAACGAGCCTTTCTAATTGTCTCTAACGTTGGCGTCACTGAAACATGTGTGCGGCTGCGACCGCTTCCTGTAAACTGTTCCCGTAATGTCAGTGACCATTGGAATGCTGTGCCCCCAGTGATTGTGTTTTGCGCTTTCCTTTCTTGAGCAGAGCGGCGCCCTTCTGAAGAGGGTGGTCCCTGTCACTCTTTCTACAAGTTGACGAATGATAGAGGACAGTGTTTTGAAATATTTGTGTACTCTATGGATGTTTAGGTTTTTTTTCCCTGAATTTTTCTTTTTTGTTAACCTCAACTCGTCGAGAGCGTGTGTTGTTGCTTTTCTCCCCAAATTCTCTCTCTCTCTCTCTCTCTCTCTCTCTCTCTCTCTCTCTATCTCTCTCTCTCTCTCTCTCTCTCTCTCTCTCTCTCTCTCTCTCTCTTTCGCTCTCTCTCTCTGTCTCTTTTTTTTTTCGGCGTCGTTGGACGACAAGCTTATAAATACGTCTACAGAAATACAAAATGTTGGCTTGATAAAGGTCGGCATCAGACCGAAACGTCGACCGATAAACAGTTTTGTTGGAAGCTATATCCATTTTTTACTATCTGCTACGGCAACCTCCGACAGCCCTTCTCGCTATCTATATATATGTATCTATATCTATATCTATATATATATATATATATATATATATATATATATATATATATATATATATATATATATATATATATATATATTAAAAAGTAGAGTCCGACGCAAGTCTCAAAAAACAAAAACTAACATGTTTACTAACGTTTCGACTGGTGGTCCAGTCTTCATCCGAGTAACATTTACAGTACACTGCAGAACGCTTTTATAGGTGCTTGTAGAGAGAGGAATTTGCGCTACATTGCGCCCTCTTTAAAAGAAATCATACGTCATCATTCAGCAAAACAAGAAAAAAACGCAAGACATACACATGAGAGGGAATGCACTGCCCTCCTTCTTTTTTGGGAGAAAAGGTGCGCTACAATGCGCCCTGTTTAGAAGTATTTATTGGCAAGTGGTACAACACAAAGAAAAAAGAATAATGCAAAGGGACGTCTAGGAAGGAGGTAAATTGGCGCCTCTCCTCATAGGAATTAACAGAAGAAGCGGGGGCGGGAAAGAGAAAGGAATAAAGGCGGCAGAACGAGATAAGGAACTGGGGAACGCGCGTCAGCACGTCATCGCTTTTCGTCTTAGGAATGTGTCAACAGAAGAAGCGGGGGGGGGGGGGGGGGAAGGAAAAGCGGCAGAACGAGATAAGGAACTGGGGAGCACGCGTCAGCACACCTGCGCTTTTCGTCTTAGGAATGTGTCACGTGAAGCCGGCGCTATGTGGCTAAGCCGGCGCTAAGAGGATAAGTGAGTGAACCTGGAGAGATGAAGCCGGCGCTGGTATTCCTAAAAGAGGATTGGTCACGCAGGAAGCGAACGGAAGAAAGGCGAGTAATTATTGTGGCAAACATGTCAGCGCGCCCACGCCTTCGTTCAACCCAGAGGATGCGGTTTTGAACTTAAATATGAGATATGATTCGCGAACTTCGCGTGCATGGTTGCTGTTGAAATTGGATTCAATTATTGTTACCTTGAAATTATTAAATGAATGACCCGAGATTCTGACGTGACGGGACAAAGGAAGGTTAGGAAGAGACTTGGCGTGTGCCCTATGATTGTTGAACCTTAATCTAAAAGCGTTCGCCGTCTGGCCAATATATTGCAGGTGGCATGTATTGCACTCGAGCAGGTAAACTACGTTGGCGCTGTCACAGTTGAAATTTCCCTTCAGTTTTACAGAGAAGTGCGAGGCGGTGCTAGAGGAGAGAGAGAGAGACAACCTTTAATAGAAAAGGATGACCACTGGTCACAATGGGGAAAGGAATGGGGAGGGAGGCGATTTTTGTTTTCGTCATGTGGGGGCATACCTGACAACGAGGCTTGTTGCAGGGCTCACAACCGGTCACTGATGAATGGCTGAGCCTCGAAGATGTCAGAATGTCGCGCAGGTTTTTGTTTCGCCTGTAGACAATAAGTGGTGGTTCGAAAAATATAGATGCTAGTCGAGGACTTTGACTTAATATGTTGTGATGCTTTCTAAGTATGCCAGAAACATTCGGCACAAATGCGGACTGAGTGAGAACTAGGTTACTTGAAGGGCGTCGGTCGGCTGGCTTCCTGGAGTTAAAGGAGTACTGACACCAAATTTTGATACCTAAAAAATGATATAATTGGCTTCAGTAGTTTGTACAGATGCTTCACAGAAATTTTTGCAGCGATACGAGGCCGGAATCAAATCTAAAATAGATTTTGATTGTCCAGACCGCGAGCTTCCACAAATCGGCAGCACTAGCGCAATCGCTTTCGGCGTGACGAAACGTTGGCCTACGTGTCTGGCCGGTTCAGAGGGACGTCATATAGTCGTTTTCAGAACCGGAAACGATATCCTGCGCTGCTGTTGTCGGTGGTATTCGTTTGGGCAGGAGACGTGGGCGTAGCTGTGTGAACAATGCTTGTAAACGTTGCGTGTTCGACGTCTTTGCTCTTCAGTTCGTTGCCGGCGCATGGTGTTCGGCACTGGTGCCGAAAACAGCGTGGTGGGCGATGTCGACGGGCACCGCGGCGACGCAGCGGTGCGCGTCGCCGAGCTCGCCCAAGTTGTGCTATGGCAAGCTCGCGGTATGCGAAGTACTGCTCGTGGAAGCCTGCCCGAGCAAATCGACGACGACGCCAAGATGCATTATTTTCCACGCGACGACATGCAGCGCTAAATGTGGACTTCGTGGAGTTCGTGCACGCCGGCGGCCGCAAGAACTGTCGCCCAAGCCAGCGGGCTCGGGGTTGCACGGGTCACCTCGGGTGTTGGGAACTTAGTATCGTGGCGACTATTTGATCGCTGGTATCTGTACAACTGCGAATGACCATCCCTTACACAACTTTTCACCAAACTATCATCCCCTTTTTCGCATATGAAGCTTTATTTTGGCAATAATTTCCGTTTCTGCGATCGGTGACCAAGACTGCCGCGGCCTGTTTTGATTCTAGCGCGCAGGTGGCGCCATCTTTCGGGCGGTCGCCGCACCGTGGTGCCGACAGCGCTGGGTCGGAGCGCCGAACCTCCGCTTCCGGTCAGCGTATGCTTCCCATCGCGGCAAATATCTGAACGCCACTTTTAAATTCAGCGCTGATAACAACTCCTAGCACAATTTTCAACACACTAACATCTAGTTTCTCGCATGTAGAGCTTCTTTTTCGTGATCAGATTGATTAGAAGAGTGGCGACAAGCTGTTGCTATCATGGTCTGCGCCGGTTCGAGCCGCAGTGGTGATATTAAAAAACGGACGACGGCAAAGACATCGGCGGCCGCCTAATCGCCTGGCTAAATAAAGTTGTTCTGTCTGTCGGGTGGCAGGGACTCATCCGAGTCTGAAGATTCAGACGACATGTCGACTGCGCGGGCGAGTCGCGGACCATGTACAATCGTAGCAGACGATGCGGCGAACGCATGGAGGAAAGAAAAACGTCCCTGACGTCACGGGTGCGACCGTGACGTAAGGCTGCCCGCTTGCAGGCTGGCCTTCGAACGGCCATTTTCCCGCGCGGCGACCAAATTTGAAATTGGTTGCAATAAAAGTGCTATAATTAATTCTGTGTTGGCGGCTGACGGCTTTCGGTTCGATTTTCTTAATTACTGGGCCAAAAGGTATTCTTTACAGCATAAAAACTGAAAGCGAGAAATTTCGTGTCAGTACTCCTTTAAGGAGTCCATTGCGGCTCACCGCTCCTGCTCGGCGAATGGAATCGTCAATTAACTGCAGCGGGTACTTTTGTTTAAGCAGATCGTTTTTCAGTCCCTCACAGTTGGAAAGAAAATCTGTTTCCTTGGAGCATATCCGGCGGAAGCGGTGCGCTTGACTGTAGGGTATGCCCGTTTTCCAGTACTTAATGTGACTACTTTGAAAATGCAAATATTGATGGGAGTCCGTTGGTTATCGGTAAAGGGTGGTCTCTAATTTGTTCTGCGAGACAGATACCGTCACGTCGAGGAAGTTGATGCTGGTAGGGGAAAACTGGTGTGAGAAAAAAATGTTAGGGTGGACCGCGTAAACTCGGCTATAAATCTTAGGAGACTGGATTCTCCGTGTGGCCAAATCTGATACCACTCAGCCCAGTAGCAAACAGGTTCTACCTTTTGCCCAAAATTCACAAGGCACATGTCCCTGGTCGCCCAATCAATCGTATCTGGCATAGGCACGGTTACCGAAAATATTTCCCTCTATGTCGACAACTTAATCAACAAAATTCCCCCTAACTTTCCTTCATACATACGAGATACCAACCACTTTCTCTCGGAAATATTAGACCTTGAGATTCCCAGTGGCTGTCTGCTTGTCACCATGGATGTCACGTCACTATATACCAATATTCCCCACTCTGATAGAATACAAGCGGTGATCCACGCTTACAGTGAATCGCGGGAGCCTAAGCCCGTTGAGAATGCCACATTGGCCTTATTACTGAGATTAATTCTTGAGCTAAACCATTTCGAGTTCAATGGCAAACACTATGTTCAAGTCAGTGGTACATCCATGGGCACAAGGATAGGGCCAAATTATGCAAATATTTTCATGGCAGTTCTCGAGGAGGAGTTTCTTGCAAGCGTCGACTTGAAGCCATTTTTTTACAAGCGCTTCATCGATGATGTCTTTCTGATTTGGCCACACGGAGAATCCAGCCTCCTAAGATTTAAAGCCGAGTTTAACGCGGTCTACCCTAACATTTCTTTCTCACACCAGTTTTCCCCTACCAGCATCAACTTCTTCGACGTGACGGTATCTGTCTCGCAGAACGAATTAGAGACCACCCTTTACCGAAAACCGACGGACTCCCATCAATATTTGCATTTTCAAAGTAGTCACATTAAGCACTGGAAAACGGGCATACCCTACAGTCAAGCGCACCGCTTCCGCCGGATATGCTCCAAGGAAACAGATTTTCTTTCCAACTGTGAGGGACTGAAAAACGATCTGCTTAAACAAAAGTACCCGCTCCAGTTAATTGACGATTCCATTCGCCGAGCAGGAGCGCTGAGCCGCAATGAACTCCTTAACTCCAGGAAGCCAGCCGACCGACGCCCTTCAAGTAACCTAGTTCTCACTCACTCCGCATCTGTGCCGAATGTTTCTGGCATACTTAGAAAGCATCACAACATATTAAGTCAAAGTCCTCGACTAGCATCTATATTTTCCGAACCACCACGTGTTGTCGACAGGCGAAACAAAAACCTCCGCAACATTCTGACATCTTCGAGGCTCAGCCATTCATCAGTGACCGGTTGTGAGCCCTGCAACAAGCCTCGTCGTCAGGTATGCCCCCACATGACGAAAACAAAAACCGCCTCTCGCACCGCCTCGCACTTCTCTGTAAAACTGAAGGTAAATTTTAACTGTGACAGCGCCAACGTAGTTTACCTGCTCGAGTGCAATACCTGCCACCTGTTATATAGTGGCCAGACGGCGAACGCTTTTAGATTAAGGTTCAACAATCATAGGGCACACGCCAAGTCTCTTCCTAACGTTCCTTTGTCCCGTCACGTCGGAATCTCGGGTCATTCATTTAATTTTTTGAAGATAACAATAACTGAATCTAATTTCAACAGCAACCACGCACGCGAAGTTTCCGAATCATATCTCATATTTAAGTTCAAAACCGTATCCTCTGGGTTGAACGACGGCGTGGGCGCGCTGACATGTTTGCCACAATAATTACTCGCCTTTCTTCCGTTCGCTTCCTGCGTGACCAATCCTCTTTTTAGGCATACCAGCACCGGCTTCATCTCTCCAGGTTCACTCACTTATCCTCTTTGCGCCGGCTTCACGTGACACATTCCTAAGACGAAAAGCGCAGGTGTGCTGACGCGTTCTCCCCAGTTCCTTATCTCGTTCTGCCGCCTTTCCCTCCCCTCCCCCCCCCCCCGCTTCTTCTGTTGACACATTCCTAAGACGAAAAGCGATGACGTGCTGACACGCGTTCTCCAGTTCCTTATCTCGTTCTGCCACCTTTATTCCTTTCTCTTCCCCGCCCCCGCTTCTTCTGTTAATTCCTATGAGGAGAGGCGCCAATTTACCTCCTTCCTAGACGTCCCTTTGCATTATTCTTTTTTCTTTGTGTTGTACCACTTGCCAATAAATACTTCTAAACAGGGCGCATTATAGCGCACCTTTTCTCCCAAAAAAGAAGGAGGGCAGTGCATTCTCTCTCATGTGTATGTCTTGCGTTTTTTTCTTGTTTTGCTGAATGATGACATATGATTTCTTTTAAAGAGGGCGCACTGTAGCGCAACTTCCTCTCTCTACACGCACCTATAAAAGCGTTCTGCAGTGTACTGTAAATTTTACTCCGATGAAGACTGGACCACCAGTCGAAACGTTAGTAAACATGTTTGTTTTTGTTTTTTGAGACTTGCGTCGGACTCTACTTTTTGATACTTCTTCTGGACCATTGGAAATTTCTTTTCTTCGACCAATATATATATATATATATATATATATATATATACGTTTATTTTTACCCATTTCTGGCTTATTTCGCTTCCTATTCAAAGGCCGTTGCGGTGTAGGTGAGAACTTTAAATAAATACATAAGTATACCAAAAAATGTCGCATCGGGACCCTATACGATAGATACTAAAAAATCTATAAAACATTTGGTGTTCTATCTTATGAAAACACCACGTTAATTCTGTAAGCTCAATACCACGAAAGATTTCAAGGGTCGTTAGCACACATCGCCATCATCTCCCGAGCAACGTAACTTTTGTACCACTCTCTCCTGCAGTCCCACCACCGTTATTAAATATTAGCAGGGGAAGCACAATTTGCATACCCTAAAGAAACAGGTACTGATACACAAAAGCCGTTTGGGTTATACATAATTTCTCGTACCTAGAGCACACTTACCTACTCTTCAAAAATCATAAATTGTTTCATGCATGTGACAAGTACAATTATAAGCCCCTGCGCAGCTTCAAAAAGACATAACAAAAAAGAACTGTCCATTTTTTTTATGCTGCTCGGACAATTTATCATAGCCTGTGTTCCTATCTACACCAATCACCGTTGCAGGTCCTATGTTTGCTTACTGTCTACGCCTACCGACGATATAAGAGAATATTGCCTATCATACTTAACAAGTTTGATCTGAAGCAAATCAACATTTACCTTGTTAAATGAAGTAATTTCATATTTATTTTTACATCATAAATATGCGGTTTTACTTCTGAGCACGCAACGTTCTTTTTACTGCCATACAGTACATGTTCAACCCCCCAGGTTTTCATTCTTCTGAAGCCGCTTTACTCGGCACCGCTCCGGTGCTCCTAGAGTTCGTGTATATTGCTTAGCGCAAGAGTTGCGCGTCTCATTGCCACATGCCGTGGGTTCCTGTTCGACAGGAAAGCCATATTTCAGTGCTGCGCACAAGACCCGTATTCATTAAGTTGTGCCCCACTGAGCATCGGCAGTAGAGGAAGCGGCGGCCGCGGCGACCGGTCAGCTGATAAGCAGATGACTATCGTGCGCGTTTTGTCTACGCTGTCCTCGCAGCTCCTTCTCGCCGCCAGCGCTGGCACAGCGGCCGGCGGCAGCTCCTACATGCGAGACGCGTGGCTTTCCCGCACGACCTGGAACTCAAAGTGGCGGATGGACGGGCAACTCTGCTCCCCTAGGGGAGCTTCATACAGGAACTCTAGGTGCTCCTCCTCGCCCGTGTCGACTTATCATTTTCTACTGTTAATACCGTCGCTACCACTGGTGCCTCTTTCACAAGCTGCGCAATGGGGTGATAATGGTGACAGCGCCGTTATGAGATGATTGCGGGATACTAACAGAAGCGCGAATAGGTGTAAAAACCGCCGAAAAAATGGCAGCAACTCCCCTCGGCGCAGGATGGCGAGGGTGCGGAATGCGGGGACTCCACATAAAAAATTACGCCAACCTCCCCTCGCTGGAACCCTGGTGTGATGCCACGCTGAAGGGGGTTCCATTGGCGTTTCCGTTGGTTCGATTAGTCGAATTGCGTGAAACGCGTACTGAACGTCCATTGCGTTTCCATCGCATCATCGGGTTCCCGCGAGGGGAGGCGGGCGTAGTTTTAACTTTTGACCATGCATACATGCAAATGAAAGTCGTTTAGGCTTTGTTAGGAGGTACGGTCGCATCAAGCAATCGTCGGGTACGGGAAGAGAGCAAGCGCAAACGCAAGCGCGGACGACCGTCGACTGAGACCGGGGGGAGCGCCCGAAGGAGAGGAGACCGCGGAGAGAGAGAGTACTGCACATGCGCAGCCGCGCGCAGCGCGACCGCAGATGTTGGGAGAGAGTGTTCGCTATCGGAGAGAGGAGAGGACGCGAGCGGAGGAGCGACGCAGCTGCGCGGACGCGGACGACGGACGCACGCAGGACTATCGGGTACGGCAAGAGAGCATCCGCAAGCGCGGACTACCGTCGACTGAGACCGGGGGGAGTGCCCGCAGGAGAGGAGACCGCGGAGAGAGATAGTACTGCACATGCGCACAGTGCGCAGCCGCGCGAAGCGCCGCGCGCAGCGCGACCGCAGATGTTGGGAGAGAGTGTTCGCTATCGGAGAGAGGAGAGGACGCGAGCGGAGGAGAGACGCAGCTTCGCGGACGCGTACGACGGACGCACGCAGGACAGGGCCGCCGGCAAGAGATGCTCGTCTCAGCGTCGCATCTAACATCCAAGTTGCGCCCTGAGTGACATCCGATTTGCGCCCAGACCGTAATTCGATATGAGCCATGAGTTGCACCTTGATTATTCCCTAAATGAAACTGCAACTCACGTCTCAAATTGAATTTCGCTTGATTTTCGCTTGAAGCTGGTGTGCGCACAGATAGACGCGAACGGACATTGAGAGGTCCTAAGGTACTCCGCACCGCTACAGTCGAGGGAGTAAGCCGTTTGACTCTCGGGCAGTAACCCGCGGTCGTAGCGCAATGGGTAAGACAACACCCTAACTCTGTCTACTCTACCAGACGCACGTTCGAATCCTGCCGGTGCGTGTGTGATTTTTTGCGATTGGAAATGCTATGCTCAAGGACGCGCAAGGACATTGTGCGGTCCTAAGGTTCTCCGCACATAAAACGGCAGCAATGAAAACACGTGTGACGGTCGTGCGTGTGCCCCGGCTTTTCCGAGCCTGATTGGAAAACTTTGGCCGCAGGAAGTTTCCCGTCGGAACGCGCGGCAGCATGGGAAAGGACACGTGTTTTCTTTTTGCCTCGGGGTGAGCCAGGCTACCCGCCGCTTGAAGCCGGACCTTCTCCCCCTCCCTTCCCGCTGGCGCTCGGACGTAGGAACAGGAGGAGATAAAGAGGAGCGAACGGAGAGGATCGGGGTTGGACTTGGGGCGACCCTGTTGCATTTCGGACGAAGCCGTAGGAGCAATACGAAAGCTCGTCCCTCTTAGGAGCCCGTACGCTGCCAGCGTTTCCTTCCCCGGTCTATACCTCTAGCCCGCCGAGCTACCGGTCCTGCCTGCCCTCCCCTTCCTGACCACGGTCTACAGCTCGAGCTCGCCAAACTACCGGTGAGGTACTGCCTCCTGTTTCTGCCCTCGCAGTCACCGCGCAGTCCTTTCGAGCCACCGGCCCCGCATTGCCTCCATCTCTTGGCCCCGAGACCCACCTGGCCCGTCGGCGTCCCGCCGACGTTCACCACCCCTGCCACCCGAACGACTCCGCCCAACCTGGTGAGGAAGCCGGCACCACTGAGGCAAGCCATTAAAATAATTGTTAATGTTTTTCGCCCGCCTCAGTGTGTCTCATTTCCTACAGGTCTGTGTGGACCCACCTTAATATAATTCTGTGAATAACCAATTAACGGGCCTCACACATGGTGGCAGCGGTGGGATGCACGTAAGCTAAATCGCAGAGCTAAAACGTGAGGTTTCACCCTCACGCTAGGAGGAAACGGGACACCATGGCCGAGGCTACTATGACCCAAGCGAACGTGATAGGCGCAAGTATTATGGCATAGGGTGACATTGTTCTGTCCTTCACGGGAGATGGACACGGGGTCAACATCCTGGACTTTTTGCATGTCCTGGAGGCAGTGGGGCATCTGGGCGGGTGGTCGGACACGCATTTGGTAGGCATTTCTCGCTGTAAAATGGTCGGTGCAGCATATGATTTTGCATGGCATGATGAGGCCGCGTCTAAACCCTACGCTGAGGTCAAGGAACGGGCACAAAAACGGTTCGACACTGAGCCCGAGCGCGAAAAATTGCGCAACTTCATGTGCGCCAGCCAAAAAGACACTGAGGACGTGCAATCGTTCGCGGCGAGGCTCGCACGTTTGGCAACGTGGCTATGGGCAGACGTGGTGACGTGGAGCCCGAATCCAAGCGCGAAATCCTCAGTGAGCTCCTCGCCGTGCATCTCCGAACCCAATTCCTCAACGGGCTAAGGGATCCGATTAAAAGGTTTACGCTCTCCCGAGACCCCAAGACCAGCCGTACGAGAGGAGAGGAACGAACAAGCGGTGAATAGCGGTCATGCGCCCGTACGCAGCGTGCGGGAAGGCGACAGGGAGACCGGCGAGCTGCGTGGGTGCCTTGAAAGGGTCGAGCGGCTTTTGGAGACTAGCATCGAACTTCAAAACAAACAAATGCGCGCCCGCTACAGCCTAAGGGGGAGTGCGCCATGACGGGGGTCCTGTTACAACTGCGGGAAGTGCGGCCGCTTTTCGAGGGACTGTAAAGAGAGCGGGCACGCTGAGGGCCACGCCCGAGCAGGGGGTGTATCGTACTTGGCTGTCGCGGCGCGCAAGCCGATAACGAAGCCCACTGTCACACCCTCTCCCTTCTCTGGCTGCGCATGCGGCTATATAGGCAAGCGCAATAAAGCTGCGGGCGGTCTGCTTTGGCTGACCCACTTCATGTGTCGTCTTCCTGCCACCCACACATGATACATAGTGTCAGAAGTACAACCGCCAACGCAACAAGCATCAAGGAATGGACGCCATAAAGCCACCGGGACCACTGCAACTGTCTGGAAACATCGGACGCAACTGGGAGCTCTTCAAGCAACGACTCGACCTGTTCCTGACGGCGACTTCGGCGGAGAAACTCAGGACAGAAGCGGTCAAGGCAGCGATCCTTCTCAGCACCGCTGGCGAAGAAGCACTGGAAATCTTCAACAACTTCACCTTCCATGAAGGTGAGCGAAAGGACGACTTCCCCACGCTGGTGCGCAAATTTGATGAGTACTGTCTCGAGCAAGGAAACGAGGTTTACGAGCGACATCTGTTCCGCGTGCGGGTCCAAGATGAGGCAGAGCCTTTCGAACGATTATCCCGAGAGTTAAGGACGCAAGCCAAGCTTTGCAATTTTGGGGACCTTGAGTCTATGATAAGGGTCCAAATTGTTTTCGAGACCAATAACAAGAACACCAGAAAAAATATGTTGCGGGACAAGAACCTGACTCTACAGAAAGCAAAAGATATGTGCAAAGCAGCAGAAGTAGCGGAGCAATAAAATACTGCATGGGCTAGTGAGCGCGTACAGGTTGGCCTTGCCCGGCGGAATGAACGCAGCAAAAAGCAAAGAAATCGTTGCACGCAATGTAGTAAGAGCCATCCGCCACGGCAGTGTCCAGCCTACGGGAAAGTGTGCTACGCATGCAACAGGATGAATCACTTTGCGTCCTGCTGCAAGTACAAGCTGGTTAACGATATTCAGAACGACGCGGACGATCATTTCGACGTGCTTGACGTTAGCATCTGTGGCATCAACAACAACGCAGGAAAAGATTGGACAGTACGCGGTAATGTGTACGGCTGCGAAATTGAACTGAAAGTAGATACGGGTTCTCAGGCGAACCTTATTCCGCTCAGCGTCTTCAAACGCATGTCAACAACAGCGGCATTGCAGAAGAGCAACGCAGTGCTCACCGCCTACAATGGGTCCGTAATCAAACACCTTGACGTGGCGACCACAGCACTGGAGATAAACGGTGCAAGGAAAGAAACCAATCTCTTCATCGTTCATTCACGAAACATTCACGGAACTGGTGTAAAACCTGAAACATTAACGGTTCGAGACCCACCTCATCAGTATTAAGAATTACTAAAAATCATCTACATATCGGAAGATTCCCGTTACACTTGAACTCTGTAGTTGATCATGCAGCAGATTATCTAGGTGGGCTAAGAAAATATCGCTCAGAATTGGTGCTATGCAAGACCCAATGCAAATCCCATTAGTTTGGATGTAAAGCTTATCATCCCATGTCGTAAAAGTCGAGGTTAGGTACATCTTTAAAAGTTCTAAAAAACATTGAACTGACAAGCCTGTGTTATTTTGAAAGGCAACAGAACTGTAATTATCTATACAATCTTCAACACAGATCAAAAGTTCCCTATGTGGCAGAGAGTAATACAGGTCCTTAATATCAAAGGAACAAGCCATATAGCTTTTGTCATTGCACTTCTCAAGAAAATCTATAACTTCGTCAGATTTGCGCACGAGAAACGGGTCATTTATTTAACGGGTCAACTGTTTATAATGATGATTTTCTCCGCGCTTTGTGGAAATATTTTATTTGGTCTCATATTTGATGCTGTGTGTTAGGTATCTCCCTGCTTTAATGCTTACAAAGGCAAGCAGGTATCTATTAAATAAACAACAAATAAATAAATAAATAAATAAATAAATAAATACATAAATATAAATAAATAAATAAATAAACAAATAAATAAATAAATAAATAAATAAATAAATATAAATAAATAAATAAATAAATAAATAAATAAATAAATAAACTTGCGGAGCCCCAAGTTCGCCTCCGATGGCTTGACAACCACTCGCATTCAATCTTGACCAATGAAATATTTATTGTTTTATTCGTTTCAGTATGCAAGATTTCCTGTATGAATACTACCATTGCTTTTCTTATTGGTTTTAAAGAAATTATAAAAATCTAGTCTGACGCCTTTCCTTGCGTAAACACAGAGCGATACAACTGCAGCCACCTGAAGCAAGACGTCATTCGCAGAGCGTATAGAATTTTTTTACCGTTGTACGACATTAGGGGAAAATTAAGTTCTTTTGGGCTATTCCGTGGTGTGCACGTAACTCATGAAAGCAACATAAAAATAGATTGAAAATGAAAGCACTTGTTCGATCTCTCCTAAGATGAGCCCTGTGAAACATCAGAAAAGTTGATCCAGTAGAAAATTTCTTTGCAAGAAAAATGGGCAAATACTTGACACACTTTTTGTGCGAAGGAAATTATATTGAATGCTCCTCCGTTTTTGTGGAGTACCAAAACGCTTCGTAAAAGCATTCGCGCAGGTTTCATATACAACAAAACTAGTCAAGCAACACTTGTGAAAATAGTTCATTTAGTCAGAGCATGAAAGTGCTCAGGAAGATTGTCCTAAATGAAATTGGCTAAAAGCGGCACTTTCATGTTTGTGTAATTCAACAGCCTCCGCCCCCCCCCCCCCCCCCCGCCACCTCCTTCCCCGTTTATTGCAGGTAAGTCGCCCCACAGACGGTATCAGGACATGGACAATACATCTATTCCAGCTCTGCAAAGAAATGAACGTTTTCTGCATCCGACAGTAAAAGAGGCTCAGCAATTAACAGAACGACGATGTGTGAGCACTGTTTAATAAATGAATTTTGGTGTCAACTGACGCTGATAATCAAGCAAGGCGCGCTGCAGGCTGGACGGCTGGTGGTTGTGCGCAGGCTAACCTTGATGTGGCTGCATTGGACCCAAAATGCTGGGTGTGTGCTGCTGCACAGCGCGACTGAGTTATCTGCTTGCGCGACATGCAGTGACTGGCCTCAGTACAATCAACGTACTGTGGCTGAACTCCAATGCCCGTAGCATAGCCGAACTTCCGGCACCTTTAGTCAGGCTGGAGTCCGACGACCGCATCTACGCTGTCCTCCAGTGCCCTTACTTCGGGCGTACACGGGTGGCTTTGGAATGGCCGGAGCCCTAAGGCTAGAATCTGGCATTATGAACGTAAGGCGGTCGACTGGCCGACGGACACTGGCCGTTGGACAGCCATGGGAGTACGGCGTATACGGCCAAACGGCCCAGATTTGGACACGGGCCGAAAATGGCTGTCGCAAAAAGGCGAGACGGAAAATCACCGGCCAAAGTACACCGGCTTGATTTAGGCAAAACAGTCCTGTGCTGCTTGGGAAGAAGGTTGGGGGAATAAATTGGTCGCAGTTGGCCCACTACCCAGGTAATCGGAGATTAATGGGAGATGCCTTTGGCCTGCAGTGGGCGTAGATAGGCTGGTGATTATGGTGATGATGATGACATTTCAGTTTTGAGTAGGGCAACAAAATGTATCAAGCAAAACGTAGGCTGTACGCGACACAGAAGCATACGCAGCCGCAGAACACAAGCGGTGGGGGAAAAAAGGGCGTTGGAGTGTTCAAAGGAACAGAGTGGAAAGGGGGGTAATTAAGACAGGCGAAGCTATAGGATAAAAGAAAAGCGTTGCATAGCACCGAAGTCGCTACTTGAAAGCAACAACCTGAGGGACTAAGAAGCGGCTCGTTTCCTGCTCATTTCTTGACCTACTTCTGACGGCAGCTGCCTGGTACGGCAAGGTGCCGCAATTTTTTTTGAAAACACTGCTGCCACCTGTAGGTATCAGTGTACGGTAGTTTCAAAAATACAGAACTATGCAAGGAACCAGGGCAAATTGACTGGTCAGCGGAAAAGGGTGGGACAGCCCAGAGTTCATTACGGACGCCTAGTGCA
Source organism: Haemaphysalis longicornis (assembly GCF_048455015.1). Lineage (NCBI taxonomy): Eukaryota > Metazoa > Arthropoda > Arachnida > Ixodida > Ixodidae > Haemaphysalis > Haemaphysalis longicornis. Next base: position 93,136 of record NW_027526212.1, read on the forward strand.
AGCGTTAACAAAAAAAAAAGATATGAAGGAAAGAAGAATGGGATTGAGACAAGAGAGGTGGCTTTTTTAGCGGGAGGGTCGCGGGAACCGAATCGGGGAAATGCGAGGATGAAAGAGGCTCGAAGAAAGCCCCAAACGACACCTGGTTTTACATGAAGTGAAATCGCGGAAACGTTTTCCTGCGTGAAACGCAATGACCGTCCATGAGGCGGGCACAGAAATGCGATGTCATTTAATGCAAGGACAATACAACGCAAAGTAACGCTAATTCAAGCTAGATCACGTACATACCGCAATATAGGTGGACATCAGGCTAAAGAACACATACAACAAGGGAGATATACAGTGCCACATGAAGTTATCGAAGAGCATTCGCGCAAGATCATATCCCTTTGCACACCCGCATACAGGCACGCGGAAAAACTATAAACAAAACACACACACAAAAGGAGAAGTGTTTTCATCGATCCGATCGCAATTGTTCCGTGCAAAAGGACACAAAATCATAATAATAATAATAAAAAAAAATAAAGCAAGAGACACAATGGTGAAATCTGTGTACATTCTGCCTATACGGTAGGGCAACTATAGAGAAGCAGTACACTAACACAGCACAGAGTACACTATGTAAACACTACACTATACACAGATTTGGAAAAACAAAGAGAGAAAAAAGAAGTAAAACACTTCTCTTTCAGAAGAAATTTCTCAGTTGCTCACGGCATTGGACTTCTCCGGGGCATTATTGGGCAAGCAAGCCAATCGGCCTGTGTTTTCATTTATGCTCCTCAAGTGAGCATTAAACTTGTAAATAAGGTACGACTCGCGGGCTTCCCGGTCATAACGTGTTTCGTAATTGAACTGAAGCACCGTGGCTGGGAATGCGTAGAAGGGGTGGCCTAGGTTATTTACATGTTCAGATAGCCGAAGGTGTGGTAGTTGTGTGCTCTGTGGTTGTTGATTCTCATTCTAAACGGATTCTCAGTATGACCAACGTTCTGGGCGTGGCATATGGTGCGTTCAAAACGGTAGACATTGTTCGCGCGGTCACAGTGAAAGTTTCCTCTTATCTGGAAAAAGAATGAAGACGTGGAGCTGGTTCAAGCAACACTGAGGTGTCTTTCTGCCTAAGTGATGTAGTCGTGCTTATTCTTAAGAACAATTGCGCTACCTTTGTCCGTAGGTTTTGTTGTTTTGTCGGAGCGCCCGCTTAAACCTTTGAATTCCTTGTCCTCTTTCTGTGAGAGATTGTTCTAATGCTGTGGTCGATTTCTACATACGGAGAGAATGTCATGTTCTACCGCCTTGATGTGGATGTCGAAGCATTTGTCTCTTTGTGGGGGAGGAGTCCAATCGCGTAGTGATGGCAGCCTAGTATACATTTTAGGCACATGTGATTTGCCATAGTAGTATTCGCTGATTCTAAGCGTTCGGGAGACGTTCTCTAGAGTTGGAATTTGTCTAGGCTGCCGGTTGCAGGGCACAAACTCAAGCCTCTTGATAGCACGCGTTCTTCGTGATCAGTGAGGGGGGTGTCGGAAAGATTTACTATATGGCACTCTTTGAGCTGTGAGGTGTTCAGGTTAGGAACACTTTCGGGGCTTGCACGGGAAGGAAAACAACCGTGTCTACTTTCTTATCAGGGGAAGTTATGCCATCCCTAAGCAGAGTTTTTGGTTTTGTTAGCATTGCTCTACGTTCTTTGTTTTCTGCAAACACTTTTAAAGGGTTATTTCATGGGGCGTCAAGTCTACCTGGTCATTGCGTTTTCGTTCCTCCCTGAAGATGTGCTTTAGTTCTGAGTTATCGTGGTGAAGAACAATATTCAAAAGTTGCTTCGATGCTTGATGTATGCGTAGCGCCCACCTAGCCCTTAGCTCTTGGGACATGGTGAAGGTGGCTGCTTTAACGTAAATGAATTTGAATTTGAATGTGAATTTTGACTTTGAATCTTGAATTTTGAATTTATTTAATTTTGTGTTACAATAAGAATATGTACAATACAAGATTTCAGAAGGAGGTCCAAGAGTCAGAGACTGAAGGGGGGACCTCCTGTTATTCATCGAACAGACGGAAACACACGTCATAAGCACAAATATATCAAGCAACGAAACGCAAAATTAAACCAGCAAGATAAATTACGGTGTATATACCAGATCAAAACAAGCAATAAACGTATTAGATAGTCAAGAAAAAAAACCAATATCACCAAGATAAAAAACGGTTTATATGAAAGAACATAATAGGCAAAAAACATAGTAACAATGGATAAAAAAAAGAAACAAAACTAATATCAGCAAAGTAGAAAACAGTGTATAGGCAAGAACATCATAACCAGAAAGCATGTAAGTAATGCGGGAATAAAGAAACAAAACTAAACGTGGTACAACCAAGTCATCTTATTCTCCCACCCTTTTCTCCTACCAAGTAAATTTCCTCCAGTTTTTTTGCACAGTTCTCTATTTCTGAAACTCCCGTACCCTGATACCTACATGTGGCAACAATGGTTTCAAAAAATTAGCGCCAGGTTACCCTACCAGGCAGCTGCCACCAGAAGCAGGCGAAGAAACGAGCAGGAAACAAGCCGCTGCTTATTCCCTCGCGGTCTTGCTTTCACGTGGTGACTGCAGTGCCATGTAACGCTTTTCTGTTATCCTATAGCCTCGCCTGTCTTGATTACGCCCCCTTTCCCCTCTGTTCCCCGGCAGCACTCCAACGCCTTTTTTACCCCACCCTTGCGTTGCGCGGCTTCGTAAGCTTCTTTGTTGCGTACAGCCTAAGTTTTGCTTGACACATTTTCTTGCCCCAACCACAACTGTAATGTATTTAAACCCAGCTAATCTGAACTGTTTGTATCTTTGAAAAATACCAGCCCCTGGTCGAAACGTTTCAATGAATATGTTTTTCAACGTGACTTCTCTATCGTATTGTTAACCTTATAGGCAGAAACCTTTTCTCTTAAATTTACCACAATGGCTAGAGGCACAGTCAACGCGAAAGACTTAAGTTTGAAATTTCCAAAGTATCTAGCTACTTCAGTTGCCCTTGGAGACTCGAACTGCAAGCACCTGCATCACCACTTCGACCCAGGGTGGAAAGGAATACCAGCCTTCATCTTACAATTCAGTGCGAAAATCGACTACGCCTCCTCCCTGCTTCGTCCCCAAGACAACAACCGCCATCGTGTTACACGTCGGCACCAATGATATGGCTCAGTCCTCAGCAGGAGAGGTGGTCGGGTGCTATCGCACCCCTTTCGATGTCGTTGCTCGAGACTTCCCCAACATCAAGAGGGTGTACGCCACCGCAATCCTGCCACACTCCATCAATCGCCGCCGGGGTGGAACGAACCGTCGTTTCGTCGGGAAATGCAACATGGATGCTGCCTGGTTCACGAGCCTTCTTCGCTGGGATTGCCGGTAAACGAGGGGCCTCTTCTTCCTCGACCACGGCTTCCTGTCGCTCCCGCCGGCTCGGGTGCCAGCTGCTGACGGCCTCCACCCAAGTTTCAAGGGTGTGGCGATCCTGGCGAGCCACCTGCACCAGACCCTACGTCGAGGATAAGCACGCGCAGACGACACGTGGCAGCAGCACTCTACCAGCGAGACAGCGACTGAACCGGCCCCGACCTCCCGTCCACCAGCACCGGCCTCCAAAGCGGCAGCACCCCAGGCTTCAGGCCAGGCTGCGTCGGAGCGACGCTACAACTTGCGAAGGACCTTCTCTGCCGTCGCGAAGCAAAACCTAAGGAACTGACTAGAATCAGGTGACCCCTGTGGTCAGAACAGACCAACCTTGTCTAGAAATTTTTTGAAGTGTAAGAAAATTGTCGAAAAGCGATTGCGATATCAGTGTCATGTTAGTACCCTCATTTTGCATCGAAGATGGGACGTTGTTCCCAAACGGCTGAGCATTTACGTTAAAGCATCCACCTCCGACATGTCCGAAGAGCTAAGGCTAGGTGGGAGCAATAAATACATGAAGCATCCAAGCAACTTTTGAACATTGTTATCTACCACCATAACTCCCAGCTAGAGCACATCCTCAGTGAGGAACGACCACTCACTCACCAGGTAGACTTGACGCCCTAAGAAATTAACCTTTTAAAAGTCTTTGCAGAAAACAGAGCGTCAAGCAATGCTACCAAAACAGAAAACGCTACTTCGGGAAGGCATAACTTCCCCTTTTAAGAAAGTACACAAGGTTTTTTTCCTTCCCACGCAAGACCCGAAAGTGTTCCTGACCTGAACACCTCACAGCTCAAAGAGTGCCATATAGGAAATCTTTCGGACAACCCCCACACTGATGACAAAGAACGCGTGCTATCAAGAGGCTTGAGTTTGTGCCCTGCAACCGGAAGCCTAGACGAATTCCAACTAGACGAATTCCAGAGAAGTTCTCCCGACCTCTTAGAATCAGCGAATATTACTATGGCAAATCACATGTGCCTAAAATGTATACTAGGCTGCCATCACTACGCGATTGGACTCCTCCCCCACAAAGAGACAAATGCTTCGACATCCACATCAAGGCGGTACAACATGACATTCTCTCCGTATGTAGAAATCGACCACAGCAATAGAACAATCTCTCACAGAAAGAGGACAAGGAATTCAAAGGTTTAAGCGGGCGCTCCGACATAACAATCAAACCCACCGACAAAGTTGGCGCAGTTTTTATTATGAATAAGCCGGACTACATCACTGAGGTATAACGAAAGCTCAGCAACACCTCTTTCTATACGGCAACTGACACCGATCAGACTCTCTTACTTAAGAACAAGCTAAGCCAGAAACTGATGGCGCTCGTCAAGGACGAAAAATTGGGGATAAAACTGCGGTCTCACTACAGGTTCCTGGACGATTTTATATGTTGCCAAAATACATAAAGGAGGAAATCCAGGCAGACCAATCATCTCCATTTAAGGGACTGTAACAGAAATGACCTCTAGCGTTATAGATAGCCTAATCAAACACATTCCTCCCAAACTACCTTCGTGTGTAAAGCATACAAACCAATTTATGGCTGATATTGTGGATTTAGCTATACCGGAAGATAGCCTGCTAATCACTCTTGATGCCGCTTCGCTATACACAATTATTCCACACTCGGACGGGATCCGATCTGTCATCCAGGCATGCGATGATGCCTCTCAAGACAATTCAATTTATGGTGAAAGCTTCGGCGTGCTTCTAAAGCTTGTCTTGGAGCTGAACAAGTTTGAGTTCGACAATAAGCACTACGTGCAAATCGACGGGACCTCGATGGGAACACAAATAATACCCAACTATGCTAATATTTCCATGGGCATATTGTAGTCTTAATTTCTAAGCACCGCAAAGCTTCAGCCTGTTTTCTATGGAAGGTTCATTGACGATATCTTTGTCATTTGGTAATGGAGAAGAGGAAGTTCAAAAATTTATTACCGCTGTCAACAACGCCCACGAGAACATTTCATTCTCCCACTCATATTCAGCATCTGCCATTAACTTTGTCGATGTTTCACTGAGAATATCGGACAACAAGCTTGTGACCTCAGTGTACAGGAAACCAACGGACCGATATCAATACTTGCATTTCAAATGCAACAACGTTAAACACTGTAAACTCGGCGTACCAAACAGTCAGTCTCTGTGTTTTAGAAGGATATGCTCTGACCCAGCTGATTTTGCCTCTAACTGTCAACAACTAACTAATCACCTAACGCGACAACATTACCCGCCGTCTGTCACCAGTGATGATATTGGGAAGTCTGAAAAACAGGATCACCGCCACCTGATAACTAACTCAAAAGACAAATCTTTGAATACGACCCCAACCTTATTCTAACATATGCCTTGAATTCACAGCGCAAACAAGAAACGAGGGCGATAGGGAGAGCATGACACACAGGCGCTGACTAACAACTGAAGTTTATTGCTGTGATGTCTGGCATATAAATACAGCAGAAATCAAGGCAACACAAATCGACACATAACATGTGAAAATAAAGTATAACAATTCCGCCACGACATTACTGCCACTATATGCTTGCAAACCGTCGAGATAGTTGATTTCTTTTAATGATAGCGCGACAGAAGGGATCCTTACACAATTTTCTTGTCTTTTTGCTACCTTATGAACCTCAATATATTCCCTCGTCAGTTTATGCTTATTTCTACACAATATTGCGGTACTAGTGAAGATAGGCTCGCACCCAGGACAGTCCCTACAATGTACTCCTAGATAGCCGCTTTTGCTTTTTTCATGTTGTAACTGTGTTCCTTTAGCCTATCATTAACGCATGTCCCCATTTGCCCGATATATTCTCTGCCACACAATAAAGGTAAGCTGTATACTAGGTTTGTGGCACATGGGATGAGCTGTCTGTGGTGCTTCTTCCTAAAAACCTCAGAACTTGGGGTATCGCTGTTCACGTGTCAACATAGTCCGGAAAGTTTATCTGGATCTGAAAAAACAACACTTACATCGGCACGCTTGGCAATTCTTTTTAGATTATGCGACATCGTATGTATGTATGGCAATACTGCAACCGTCTCTTCGTTTTCGTTATTCCGATCATTTTTTTGTCTAGTCTTCATTTTCTTCAGCAAACCTTCGGCAACGGACATTAATAGATACGTAGGATAACCTGCATTCATAAAGCGCTTAACCTGATCCATGAAACTAAAACGCATCATATGAACGCATGGCTTAAGACAATGTTTCAGGCACAGATTCGAAATTCTTCTTTTAACAAGTTTCGAATGCGCCATGTCATAAGCAAGAAGCGACTTCTTGGCTCGAGGTGTATATTTCAAACAAATGTGCTCAGCATTAAAAGAAAGGCGAAGATTGAGAAAACGGATATATCCTCTAACGGTTAGTTTATGGGTTACTACTAGAGGCTTCGAGCATTCCTTCAAAATTGTTAGGAGTTGTTGCATCAAAGTGTTAGTGCTCTGTTTGTCACATGGAAACACTACTACGTAGTCGACAACAAATCTCAAAATGTCTGCTGACATGGCTGTCTTGAGTCGGTCTGCGAAAACCCTATCTTTGCGAGCTAAATAAAAGTCACACAATATGGGTGCGATGCATGAACCAATGCAGATGCCATTCGTCGGAAGATAAGTTCCACCGTTCCAGGTTGAGAAAGTAGAGTTCAAATGAAAGGCAACAAGTTCTAAAATTCACCAACCGTCATACCGGCAGCGTTCTGAAATGCGAAGGGTCCATGAAAGTCGATCTCCTCTTCTAAAAACTGGAGCGATTCATCTTGCAGAATCGAATAATAAAGGTCTTTTACACCAAATGAGCATGCCGTGTTGTGTTTGTCTGCTTTAGCATCCAAAACCCTAATAACATCTGAAGAATGTTTTACCATGAAGGGATCGTTAATATATAAAATTCGTAGCTTCTCTTGTAAAAACAAAGATACTGCTTTCTGCCAAGTTCCGTTCTCAGAAACAATTGCCCTCAAGGGCTACTGAACCTTATGCGTTTTCGCGTTGAAGAATACATCTAAGGCCGATTTTGAAGACTTGTCTACCCTTCCGGCAAGCTCTGTCAAGTTTAACTTGTTGCATAGCATCTTAGCTTTAGTGTTTATTATGATGGTTTAAGTTTAATGGCGCAAGGCCGACATGGGCAAAGAGCGCCAAATACAAAGTTATTTGATGAGGAGGGAAATCGAATAAAGTCAGTTAATGACTATGAGCACGGCTGGTGTAAAGGGCCAGGGTGATGAACGTGAGTGGTTAAAAGATAAATAAGGTGGCTGGTGTATAGGACCAGGGGTAAAACTATGGGTGATATGAGATGAGTTGTAAGAAATGAACTTCAGATAGGAACTTAAAGGTGCGCTGAACACAGAACATGGCATCATCTCCTAAGAAGTATGACGGGTGTGGTGGAATATGTCGTGTGTGTAGTTGTGGGAAGTGTTTGCGTCGTGTAATGTCGAGTGCCTTACATTGTATGAGGATGTGGATCACGGACAGGGCCTCTCCGCACCTGCTGCACAGAGCTCTTGGAGATCCAGTGAGCAGGTGCGAGTGCGTTGCATGTGTGTGCCCTATTCGTAATCTAGCCAAGGCGACTTCAGTGTATCTATTACGTGTGTCGGTGGTGTATGGTCCTAAGAGTGGTTTTATCACGTGTAACGTGTTGTCTGTTTGTTCGCTCCAGTGTGTTTGCCATGTTTTGCGAAGTTGTTGTCTGATGTGTGGTTTCACGTCGGTGTAGGGTAATGTGGTTATGTCTACTGTATTCAAGAGTGTAGCAGCAGCAGCCATTCGACCCGCTGCTTCGTTCCCGGCAATACCACAGTGGCCAGGGACCCAGCAAAGTACTAGTTCAAATTTGTGGACATACACAGACATAATACCCTTGACTAGTAAATTTATAACGTGATTTTTTGAAGACTTTGTTGACGACAACGCCCGCACAACATTGAGAGAATCTGTATATATAATGGATTGTGGGATGTGGCTTTGAAGGATATGATTAACAACAAGAAGTACACCATAAGCCTCTGCCGTAAAGATACTTGTATTAATGTTTAAAGTTCTAGTGACACTAAGGCCGGGCCCATGCGCCGCGCAGGACACCGAGGTGGAAGTTTTAGAGGCGTCCGTATAAAATTCAGAACGTTGGTACTTCTGCTGCAAATACATGAAGTGCTGCAGAATTGCACATGTGGGAGCTCGGTTTTTATCTACCTGTGTGAATGATGTGTCGCATGACACAGGGCGGAGATGCCACCGTGCTATGAAATCTGTTACAGAACTTTGGATGGTATCTAAAAAGGAGACAGCAAGCTCTGACGCTTCCTATCTAACTCTGGAAGAGAAGGGCGCAGGGAACGATGGTCGATTTAAAAGGAGTTCAGTCATGGAGGTATCATGTAAAACTGATTTAAAAGGATGGTGAGGCATGGATGAAATTTTAAAAGCATAAAGGAGGTCTGCGTATGCTCGCTGACGTTTTAGGTTCCATTTGTTGTACTCAACATACAGGCTTTCGACCGGACTAGTTCGGAAGGCACCACACGACAAGCGGAGCCCTAGATGAAGCACAGGGTCCAGCAGTCTGAGGGATGTTTTAGTGGCTGACCCATAGACAACGCTACCATAGTCCAGTCGTGAACCTATTAGGCTGGTAAAAACACGTAAAAGAAGTTGTTTGTCAGCACCAAAAGAGATGTGCGACAGAACCTTAAGGATATTCATTGTTTTTAAGCATTTAGGTTTTAGTTGTTTTATGTGTGGGATTAATGTGAGCTTTTCGTCAAAGACTATACCCAAAAACTTGTGTTCCTTTTTTACAGGAATAGAGACACCGTGGAGTCAAATGTCTGGATCCCGCCGAATGCCACGCCTCTTGGAAAAGAGAATACAAGTGCACTTTCCTGGATTAAATTTAAAACCGTTGCTATCTGCCCAGCCGGCTAGCTTGTTCACACCAAGCTGCACTTAGCGCTCGCAGATAGACAAGTTACACGATTTGAAGGAGAGTTGAACGTCGTCTACATAGACTGAACAGGAGATCGATGGTGGCAGTGCCTTCTGAAGAGAATTCATTTTTACAATAAACAAAGTGCAACTCAAAACACCACCTTGCGGCACACCGTTTTCCTGCACATGAACCCTAGAGAGTGCAGCTCCAACTCGCACGCGAAACGTCCTTTCAGACAGGTAACTAACAAGCCTATTCATCATGTTACCCGACATGCCAAAGGACTTCAAATCGCTGAGGATGCCGTACCGCCAAGCAGTGTCGTACGCCTTTTCAAGATCAAAGAATACTGTCATACAGTACTGCTTATGGAGGAAAGCATCTTTAATATAAGACTCTAGCGCAACGAGTTGATCGTTCGTAGATCGCCCCGCCCTAAAGCCCGCCTGGCAGCTCTCGAGAAGACCGTTGTACTCTAAGAAGTACACGAGTCTCCTGTTTATCATCTTTTCGAAGAGCTTACACAGGCAGCTTGCAAGGGCAATGTGACGATAAGTGGCGGAGAGGAAGGGTCCTTCCCTTTCTTTAGGAAAGCCTCCCTTTAGGAAGGCCTCCCTCCAAGAGCGTGGAATGTGCCCCGAAAGCCACATTTTATTGTATAGGTGTAAGAGTGTTTCAAGAGTTTCTGGGTGTAGGTGCTGTATCATGGTGTATGTAATCTTATCTGCGCCTGGAGCTGAAGGTTTGCACGTGCTCAGGGCAGCCCTCAACTCATAGAGAGTGAATTCAGAGTTGGAAGAAGTTTTTGATTTGTCTTTGTCGTGTAAGGGCTTTTTTTCTGCAGATGTTTTGTGTTTCATGGAAGTGTTTGTGTAGTGTGCTGAACTAGACATGTGTTCGAAGTGTTGTGCAAGTGTGTTAGCCTGCTCTTCCAGTGTGTCCCCTGTTGTGCTAACCAGGGGCAGGCTGTGTGTCTGTGGTCCTTTGAGTTTGCGTATACGTGTCCAGACCTTGTGTGTGTCTGTGTATGAATTAATGGATGTCAAGAAAGTGTGCAAACTCTCTCCTTTTGCCTCACCGCGCACACCTTTTCCCAATGCCTTGGCCCTGTTTTAACAAAATAAGGTTACCCGACGTGGGGTACCGACGAAGGATACCCCACGCCTTAATCTGGGCCTCTCGCGCCCGCCTACAGTCCTCATTCCACCACGGCCTCCTCTGGTTGCGCGGGGCACCAGAGGCGTGGGGAATGGACTTTTCGGCGGCGTCGAGGATGTGCGCCGTGAGCAGTTGGGTAGCTTCCTCAACGTGTAGGTGTCCTATAGATGTGTGGTGTAGTTTGGATGTTTCTGTAAATGTATTCCAGTTAGCTCTTGCTTCATTAAACCTTTTATGGGAAGATGGACTGCATGGGCCTTTACCTGTATATGTTAGTGAGGTGGGGAAGTGGTCACTGCCATATGGGTCAGTGCCCACACCCCACTCAAGACATGGAAAGAGAATTGCCGAACCAATAGCCAAGTCAAGATTTGAGTATGTATTGTGTCCTATGTTATGGTATGTAGGCTGTTTCTTGTTGAAAAGGCATGCTCCAGAGGGTGTTAAAAACTTCTCTATCAGGCGACCTCGGGCATCCGTGCGAGAAGGGCCCCAAAGAGAATTGTGTGCATTGAAGTCGCCTGTTAGGATGTACGGTTCAGGAAGCTGGTCGACCAGCGCCTCAAAGTCAGAGCTCAGAAGTGCAAGATCAGGAGAGATGTAGATGGAGCATAGCGTTATCAACCTATTAAAAATTATTGTGCGGACGGCTACAGCCTCAAGAACGGTGTTCAAGGTGACAGGGTGGCATGCTAAGGATTTGCGGGAGATTATGGCCACACCGCCAGAAGAGTGTGTGCAGCCATCCCTGTCTTTCCTGTATACCAGGTAACTATTCAAGAAATTTGTGTGTTCAGAATTCAGATGTGTTTCCTGGACACACACTAAACTTGGCTGGCTGGCATGCAGAATCTCATGCACGTCGTCAAGATTATTCAGAAGGCCTCAGCAGTTCCATTGAACTATGTTTTCTCTTCCCATTATGATGTGTTAGAGCGACTGGAGTGTGATTATTTATGTAGGGTCTTTCGGGGCTTGGACTCTTGGGAGCGGCTTTCTGCCCTTCTCTACTGACCTGGACGTCGCAGCCCGTTCCTTCCGCTGCGATGAAAGCCGGAAGGGGTCGACGTCCATGTCGTCATCTGAAGGCAAGGGGGTGCCCAGCGGACTGGGCCCCCTTGACGTGGTACCCTTTCGGGTGTTCTTTGCCTGCACTGCCAGTGCCGAAGGCGTGGGGAGCACCACAGATGGCACAGGCAGTGAGGCGGGGGAGGGGTTCACTACGACTGCCTCCGTCTCCATCTCCGTGCCCTCGCGTGTGCTTTGGGTCGGTGGAGAGGAAGCAGTGGATGCAGCGGCATCCCCAACAGACACTGCCACCACAGCTGCTGCCGGGTGAGCAAGCAGTGCGGAGGCGGGTTGGGCTGCCAAGGGCAACCCAGGCGGGAGGGGGCGGGACCAAGTATGACTCGCAGTACTGGGTCTCCGCCAAAACGAGACGCCGCTCCGCCCCCCGGCGAGCTGCGTCGGCGTACCTCGCCAGGGGGAAAGAGGCGAACCTCTTTCGCGCCTCTTGGAAGGTGATGTTTTCAGTGACTTTGATGTTGATTATTTTCTTTTCTAATTGAAACTTTTCACATTTTCTGGAGTAGGCCGCATGTGGACCCTGGCAGTTTACGCAAAGAAATTGTTGAACGTTACAGTTGTCGGACGGGTGGTCGTGCTGGGTGCATTTTGCGCAGGTAAGGCGGCCGCGACAGGAGTTTGTGCCGTGCCCGAACCGTTGGCACTTGAAACAGCGCCGCGGGTTCGGGATGTACGGCCGGACTGAACATCGGATGTAACCTGCGTTGATGAATTCTGGAAGGGTGGACTTGTCAAAGGTTAGGATGAGGTGCTTTGTCGGTATTTGTTTATCGTCTCTGCGGATGGTTATGCGCCTGACCGCTGTTACGCCCTGACTACGAAGGCCCTCGAGCAGGTCAGCTTCAGATTCATTTAGTAGGTCATACTCGGAAATCACGCCTTGGGAGCTGTTTAGGCTGCGGTGGGGCGTGACTCGGATTGGCAGATCGGCGATGCTGGTTTGGGCAAGGAGTTAGTGGCCTGATCCTGGCTACTGACCTCGACAAGAATTTCACCGGTTCGTTGTTTTTTGGCCTTATACGACCCTCCAACAATACCGTCACGAAACTTTGAAATGAGAAATACTGACTGTGAAGCAAGAGGTTCTGATTGGTCTACAGATTCCATCACGATGAAGCGAGGATAGTTGTTCGGTTTAGGAGGACTCAAGTCAGGAAGTGGTGGAAAAGAAACTTCGGTGCGGCCCCTTTTCGGGGGCCTATCACGTCTGGGGGGGGGGGGGGGGTTTGAAAATGCCATGTGATACATTGGAAAGCAGGGAGACGGGGGTACTTTCTCCTTTGACCTTACCCTGGTAGTCAAAGAGGTCCCGGAGCTCCCTGCCTGGTAGACAAGCAGGGAGCCCATCGGCCGGAGCTTGACCAAGGCTCCGACGGCCACCGTTTACGGCTTCTACCCTTCACCTTAAAAACACATCACCGCGGTAGGTCACAGCTTATGTTGGGGGCTCGGGGTCCGCGGTATCGCCAGTACCGTCACCATGATTACTCAAGGTGCCCCGTAGCTTTAGTGTTTACGTTTGAAAGACCAGACGTCACAGCAATAAACTTCAGTTGTTAGTGCCTGTGTGTCGTGCTCTCCCTATCGTCCTCGTTTCTTGTTTGCGCTGTGAATTCAATATTAGGCAACACCAACTCGCCCAAGCATCAACTCTAACATTGCCACTTCGTCCTCCAGCGTAAACTACATACTCAGAAAGCACCACATTTTATTTCAAAGTGAAAGGTATGACTCGTTTTCCCTGAGTCTCCCCGCGTCGTGTACCGAGGTGCGAGGAACATGAGAGATACTGTAACGTCATCTAAGGTCCACAACCGCAGTTTCACAGGCAGCGGACCGTGCAATAAGTTTAAGCACAAACTGTGCCCAATTACGACTAAATGCTGGGTCGCAACCAGCTCCACGTCTTTATTCTTTTTCCAGATAAGAGGGAACTTTGACTATACGAGCGCAAACATTGTCTATTTTCTTGAATGCACCTTATGCCACGCCCCAAACGTTGGTCATACTGAGAATACGTTTAGAATGAGAACCAACAACCACCGAGCACACAACTACCACACCTTCCGCTATCTGAACATCTAAATAATCTAGGTCACCTCTTCTACGCATTCACAGCCAAGGTGCTTCAGTCCAATTTCAAAACGCATTTCAAGAGCATTTCAAAACGCAACGCTCTTCGAGAATTTCGTTTGGCACTGCATATCTCCCTTTTTGTATGTGTTATTTAGCCTGATGTCCACTTATTTTAGGGTATTTATGTGATCTAGCTTTAATTAGCATTACTTTGCATTGTATTGTCCTTGCATTGCTTGATATTGCCTTTCTGCGTCCGCCTCGTGAGCGGCTGTTGCGTTTCACGCAGGAAAACGTTTCCGCGATTTCACTTCATGTAAAGCCAGGTGTCGTTTGGGGCTTTCTTCGAGCTTCTTTCATCTTCGCATTCCCCCGATTCGGTTCCCGCGTCCCTCCCGCTAAAAACGCTCCCTCTCTTGTCTCAATCCCCCTCTTCTCTCCTTCATATCTTTTTCTTGTTAACGCTTGCACTAGGCGTCCGTAATGAACTCTGGGCTGTCCCACCCTTTTTCGCTGACCAGTCAATTTTCCCTGGTTCTTTGCATAGTTCTGCATTTTTGAAACTACTGTACCCTGATACCTACAGGTGGCAGCAGTGTTTTTAAAAAAATTGCAGCAGGTTGCCGTACCAGGCAGCTGCCGTCAGAAGTAGATCAAGAAACGAGCAGCAAACGAGCCGCTTCTTAGTCCCTCACGTTGTAGCTTTGAAGTGGTGACTTTAGAGCCATGCAATGCCTTTCTTTTATCCTATAGCCTCGCCTGTCTTAATTACGCCCCCCTTCCCCTCTTTTCCTTTGAACACTCCAATGCCCTTTTATTCCCCACCCTTTGTGTTCTGCGGCTGCGTATGCTTCTGTGTCGCGTACAGCCTACGTTTTGCTTGATACATTTTGTTGCCCCACCCAAAACTAAAATGTAGTTAAACCCAACTCCACTAATTTTATGTGTGAAAAAGACAGGCCCCCGGTGGAAACGTTAGAATAAATATGGTTTTGTTTTTCAATGTGACTTCTCTATCGTACAGTTAACCTTATAGCCAGGAACACACACACACGCACACACACACACACACACACACACACACACACACACACATATATATATATATATATATATATATATATATTGTTACGCGACGGCAGGACATAGATGAGACGAACGATGTAATGGGGCGGAACGATCTATTTACAGTATTTACAAGCGGCCATGACCGATTCCGCTGAGTCTGCTCGAGCCCTCTTCCACGTCGTCTTCGATGCCGAGCTATGCCGCCATGGGGCATTGTCCAGTGGTCCCGTGACACTACCCCCCCGGGCAAAAACGACCGTCCCGGTCGAGACCATAGGGATACGACTCGAAGGCGGTGCCGTTGATTCCTTTCGCCTGTGAGGGTCCGAGTCGGCAGCTCGACCTTATCTTAGCAGTGCTCGAGTGCCAGCTGCAGTAGTGCCACGCGGTTGCTGATAGGTTGAGCGCAATTGCAGAAGACGGTGGCTGTGTGGTTGGATGTGCTTGTACGACGCTCAGCTTTGTTATTGGGGCCTCTCAAACGGGTAGTTCCAGGCAGCTCTTGGTCCACAAGCTGTCGCACCAGAATCTCCATTTTTCTTCGGGGCAAGGCTTTTACAGTCGCGGAGAATCCGTCGGTAGCAACCAGTGCGAGTTTGATGATGTCGACGCACAGCCGGAGAGTTTTTGACGTCGATAGCTGCGGTGAGGACGAAATGGGATGAGTATATACAGTGAAGTCCTGGCCGCCGCATATGATGGTGATGGTCGTGATAAGCACCGGCCCCGGAACAGCTGTAACCACCGCCGACACCACGAGGCAGCATCCAAAGCCCTCGGAGAAGCGCCGGAGATCTGGGTGGGGGAACGTCGTTGGCTCTACGTGTGGTCGTGGCTGGTCAGTTCGTCTGGTCTCGGCGGAGCATGGGCAGGGGACACGGGGCTGGGGAATGGTCGCGTCCATGGCTCACCGGGGCTGGGGCGGGCCGACGCTTTCCAAGAGCCAGGGTGAGATCGCTTCATGAGTCGAGGCGAGGTAAAGCTCGGGGCCGGGATGGGACTGTACCCAGCACCTCCACCAAAATGTTACGCGACGGCAGGACACAGATGAGACGAACGATGTAATGGGGTGGAACGATCTATTTACAGTATTTACAAGCGGCCATGACCGATTCCGCTGAGTCTGCTCGAGCCCTCTTCCACGTCGTCTTCGATGCCGAGCTATGCCGCCATGGGGCATTGTCCAGTGGTCCCGTGACACTAAAATATAATGGGGTTTATTAGCAAACGGCTAGAGCGTGGCAACGGGGGCTGGTTGTATCAGAGGCCAAGCTAGCTCGGGAGTCCACGCGCAGGTATGGGGCTGCTCCGGTGACTGAGCCTCGCACATAGACCCAGTTGGGGATTGACGCCACCAAACAGTCAGCCTCGGTCTCAGTTCAGCGCACACCCATTTGGCCACACTGGTGCGCCTTCTAACGGCCACTATCTCTGTTACAATATATATATATATATATATATATATATATATATATATATATATATATATGCGTGTATGTGTGTCTGTGTGTGTTCGTGTGTGTATTGTGTAGAATCTCTTTGAAGAGGTCAGAGCTGCATCGCTCCAGACAGCCATAGGCCTGGTGCGGCCAGCCATTTTCTTTGGTGAACTGAGGTCGATCTCCCTTGGCTGGCATCGTCGTCATCATCAGGGAGCGCACTTCACGAGCGCACGTATTGCTTCTTTCGCTTCACCGGACCGTTCGACATTCCCTAAATGTAGACCCTAATGATCCGTACTCTTTTACCTTGACTCTCGAGTCTTTTCGTTGGGGTCGACGGATCCCACAACTTGGTGCCAAAATGACCCGGGACTCATGTCTGCCAGGCCGACACTGACAAGCAGGACCGACAGCCTTTCGTCTCCGCTTCTGCTTGAGAAACCGGCGGACCTACCTTCAAGGACCAAGGATGACGTCAGTCGAGCGGAAGCTGCGGTGACAAACTGCCCTTCGGAACAAGCTTTCAGCCGTCTTGACCGAGATAGAAGACGGCCAAAGTATTGGCGCTGTAACTACAGCGATGGACGCAGCGGTATTTTTGGACACATGGTTTCACAAGGTCATGTATCGACCGAACGAGAAGCTGGACGAAGGCATTTTTTGTGGACGCCACAGAAAAAATGGTCACCGAAGAGACTTCAAACACGACTTCGTTTAAGAGCAAGGTGGATAAGATAATGGCGGAGCTTCGCTACAGATCCCGAGACCAGCAGGCCGGTGAGTCTCTAGTTTTGCCTCCTGTGACGAGACCACCCCATAGCGAGCCCGCAAGCCCTAGAGCAAAGCTACCAACAATAGAACTCACGAAGTTTGATGGAAACCGTGGAAACTGGATCAGATTTTGGAGTTTATTTGAGTCCCCTGTACATAACGACACAGAACTGCGGGCGACAGAAAAATTTTATTACTTGACAAGCCTTCTGACCAGCTCGGCGGCTGCATCAGTTTCTGGACTGCCGATGACCAAAAAATGCTACAATGACGCCATCGGAATACTCGAGGAACGCAAACAATTTGTTTCCATAAATGGTACTTGTTCAAATTTTCTAGCGATATCAGCTGGTGTGCTTCAGGGTTCCGTCTTGGGACCTATTCTATTTTCTCTTTATGTAAACGATTTGCCGTATTGCTTAGAAAAAGGGGAAGCCATGATGTACGCTGATGACACGGTTATTTTTTTCGTAGGAAATAGGATTGCGCAGCTAGAAATAGAAGCAAACAGTATCTTAATAAATATCGCGAAATGGTTTGATGGAAACAAGCTGGCGCTAAATGTAACCAAAACAAAATGTATTCTTTTTTCATCTTTAGGTGCAAAGAGCAGTAATTCAATAAACCTGAAACCGGGAACTGATCCGATTCAAAAAGTAGGTACATATAAATATCTCGGCATAGTCTTTGAGGAGGTCATGAATTATAACAGCACATCAGTTACGTGTGCAAAAAATTAAGTTTTGCTTGTTTTACGTTATACCAGGCACGACAGCATTTCCCCTTGCAAACGTTAAAAACAATGTACTTCGCTGTCTTTCACTGTCACCTAATATACT
Source organism: Haemaphysalis longicornis (assembly GCF_048455015.1). NCBI lineage: Eukaryota > Metazoa > Arthropoda > Arachnida > Ixodida > Ixodidae > Haemaphysalis > Haemaphysalis longicornis. The sequence goes on from NW_027526212.1 coordinate 111,014, forward strand.
GCATTGAAACTGGGGGCAGCACATATTTATCGTATCTTTCCTCAGTTAAAAAATTACAAATACGAGCACTCCGCATTATAACCTTTTCAAAATGTACCGACCAAACAGCTCCTTTATTCAGTAAGCTATAAATAATGCCTTTTTTGGTCGCCCGAGATTACAAAATAGCCTGCGTCACTCATAATATTTTGTCAGAAAACGGCCCTTTGCCATCAAATATTTTCATAAAATCAGGACTAGTAACACGAAGTCACTCAAACATCAATTTTAGCATACCGCTTGTACACAACGTGTATGGTAGACGTACAATACAGTATCTTGGTACTAAGATATGGAACGCTATTTCTGTTTACGTTAAAGAAAACCGCAATTTTGCTCGAGCATTGAAAAACTGTATCAAAGGTAACAATTTCGAATCGCTAGCTTGACCTCCATATAACTATGTTTACCACCTGTAAAACATGTATGTTCTCTTTTTAATGACTGGTCCTAGACAAAATATGGGCTACATTCAATTGCGAGACTAGATTTGCCATTGCTTCCCTTTCACGTGGGCATATATATGTCTATGTATGAGTATCTGCACTTGTATGCATGCGCATGTATGATTGTATATCTGCTATGTTTAAGTACTTTGATGTGTACTGTGTGTTAGGGTTCTGACGACCGCTTTTCTTTTGTTGTCCGTATTGAAAAACTTTAAAGGCTGAGTTTCTACAATATGATGTATTTATTGCATGGGCCCGCCACTAGCAAGGTTGCTATGAGCCCAGATGATGTATTGCAAATTGAAATGTATTCCCTTCTTGGTTAATAAAGTTGAATTGAATTGAATTGAGTTATACTAAGCATGCCTCCGAGAATGAAGTTTCAGGTGAATGACGAGCCAAGAGAACAGCATCAAACAGCGAATTTCAAAGATCGACATTCAGCGGCAGCCCTGCATGCCGCAGCTAATGAGACGTGAAAGTGGCTGTTTTGTTCCAGCGTGCATGACACAGGATCTTCTTCGGGTAAGAAAATCACTATGGAGCAAAAGAAGTCGTTCCTCACAAAACACGAACGTTGTTTTCGTTGTCTGACGCATGCACACCTCACTCGAACTCGACACTGTACGAGGAAGATCGTTTGCTCGCGCTGCAAACGACGGGACGTTCCCTCAATGTACAACGCAGACTCAGACAAGCCAGAAACAAACATGTAATTTGTAGGTGCAAGTTACGAACTTGGTGTTCACTCCAAACAGGCAACTGCCCTAGGTGAACAATTCCGAAGGAGCAGAGCGAAGAACCGGTCACTTCTTCAAGAAGCCCGATCGTAATTTTTCCCGAGGAAGAGGCAGCTCAGACAAGTACTTATCCTTCAAAACAGGAAGCGAGCCACTGATGCCTTACGCGTGGTGGAAAGGTCCGTCGCGAATATCTTCTATGGACAACTCACCCCCGACCCGGAGAATTCGCCCATGCAGCCACAGCAAATAACCGAGA
>NW_027526212.1:115000-116181 GCF_048455015.1 Haemaphysalis longicornis
GGCACACACCAGTTATAATGGCAAAAAGAAGTTCCCTGGAGCTGGCCTATAATTGAGGTAAAGTTCACTGAGCTTCTTCGAACAACTAACTAAGAAATTCGAGTCTTTTTGGAGGCTTTTATGAGCGGAAGCTGAATGAACATTTATGGTTGAGTGACTGTGATGGAACATACCTGGGAATGGGAATGACGCCATATTCGACGCCAAAAAGCTCCCAAGACCACGCGGTTGCGGCTGAGGTGGAGGAAGAAGAAGAGGTGAACGAGACACGGGCAGAGAGCGAGCGAGACCGAGCCAGGAGACAAGGCGGTTCGAACGGGGCACGGCTCCGTGAGAACGCGCGTAAGACGTCCGGTCTACCTGCCACAGTGAGGCAAGGCCGTCGCCAGTCTCCGCCACGGTTCCGGGCGTCGCCGCCAACGCCCGGGGCATCGTCGCCAGCACGGACTACCGTCTACCGGGCTCCGGCATGCCGAACGGCGCGTGACCGGCCGCGAGGCGGGATCAAGCCCTTCATCTGATCCGGCTGAGATTCTTCTGGCTTTGCAACCTGTGGTGCAAACCTCGACGACACAAGCACCGCTACGAGGCCGACGTCGGCACCCGCATGCTTGTTCAAGCGACCATGAGCGTGTTCTGGTCTCGGGATATTTACGCGGGGACGGTCGCGGACCTTGTAGTTGCGAGCGCTGGTGCGGACCACCCGGTGTTTTCCCGTTTAACAATACTCGTTTAACATTTAGTGTGTAACCTTTCGTAGTTGATCCAAACCTCTGTCCTGTGAAGCCTGTGAATATAATGTCTTCTCCTCGTTCGCACCAAGAGCATTCCCTTCTTTTCAGTTGATCCGGCCATTTCATTACAAAAAAGTGGCGAGCCTGCAAGGATCGCATCATTAACATAAGCGGAAATTGTTTGAATGCTGAGTAAGGACGAGTGATTTCACATTTGGAAGATGGATTTGGATAAGCTAATGGCTATAGGGTTGCAGATAGGCTTGACGGGACCCGAACTTGGGGAGTGGATTGAAAGCAAGCGTGCGGAGGAGAGGGCTCAGAGGGCAGCCGAGAGAGAAGCCCTTAGAAAAGCAGCGGAAAGGAAAAAGGAGGCCGACGAAACAGAGTTGGCACTCCTCCAACTTAGGCTAGGCAACCAGGAAGGGGCGCAAAATACTCCAGCAG